>NW_008628833.1:1266-34251 GCF_000691845.1 Merops nubicus
TCCTGCTGACTGTATAATTTTTGTTGGGCCTGGTCATTGGCAGAACAGGAGGTTGGAACAAAAAGATTAAGGAGAGAACACCAAGGTCAGAGAGAGGAGAAAGAGATAGAGATGCTCCATGGCAGAGCACTGCAGCCCCTGGAAGACCTGCACTGAAACAAATGGGTATACCCAAAGGAAGTGTAGCAAGCCTACATGGGACCACATGTTCCTGAAGGACTGCAGCCCACAAAGAGAAGCTTTGCCTGAGCAGAGGGGAAGTATGAGAAGGAAGGAGCAGTGGAAGAGAAACCATTATGTACTGACTGTACCCTACATCCCCCCAGTTCCCGCTGTACTGGTCAGGAAGAGGAGTCTGGAATGAAGTTGAGCCTGGGAAAGGCAGGAGAAAAGGTGGTGTTTTAATGTGTGTGTTCTTCTGTGTAAATTAGCAATTAGTTTTCTTTTCATTTGCAATAGATTAACCTTCTACAAGTGAAGTCAGTTTTGTCTGCACTAGTAATTGGTAAACAATATTCCTGCTTACATCTTAACCCATGGACTTTCTCATGCCTGTTCCTTTCTCATTCATGTTTTCTCCTGTCCGGGTGGGGGTGGGAGGGCAGAGCTGTCAGCAGCTGAGTGAAAGTTTGGCTGTTAGTCAAGACTAACACAAGTACCACAAGGTTGCTAAATAGGTTAACGCAATACTTCGAGTTGAGAAGAAATTGAGAGTTACTTTTAGACTTGAAATTAGGGCCAAGTCCATTCAAGAGACTCTCAGATCTGATAAGGAGAAAAATGTCATTTCATGCAAAAATAGAAGTGAATATGATATTGTGGCTATTCTTAGCAAGTTTTTTGAGTTTTGGCATAAACTGTAAGTAAAGACAGATAGTAAAGTATGAATTAAATGAACTAATGTGCGTTTTACACTACATAATACATGCCTTTTTTTCTAGACCTATGAAAAATATCAAAGTGATAAATCAATGAGAATCTTGTCACCAGTCTGACAAATACAGAGGTTGATTGCCAGATTAGGATTTATGTGCCTGACTCTGAAAATGCTACCTATCTAGAATGATATTATATTCTGTAATAAATGCATCATGAAGTTCAAAGAGAAGGGATAGAGGGGCTGCACAGAGGCTAAATAAGAATCAATAAAACAGTCATGCTATTCGCAGGGCGGGTTATAGAGTCAGTCCTTTATACAATCATTCTCTGTTGTATTTGTCAATCTTAATGTTAATTTCCTACAAACAGCTTTGCCCTTTTTCAAAGAAGAAATTTCTCTATAAGCTTTTTTTTTTTTTTTTAAAGAATCACTTTATATATATATATATATATCTCCCTATATGTAAAAAAAGCATCCCAGTCCCCAAACCTGTGGCTTTGCTCTACGCCAGCAACCAGGGTAATCTGTCTTGTTTTGCTTCACCCATATTTCGCACTTTCATCCAGATAACATCATTCAGTAGTTCTAACTTATGACACATCTTTCCATATTTAGAGAGGAGGACAAAAAGTGGCTGGGTTTTGCATTCAGTAAAAAATCCTTAGGAAAGGAATCTCTCTGACATAGTTTGTGTTTTACAAAACTTTCACTGCAATTTGTCAGAAAAGTGATCACCTATGACTGCAGTTTCTATTGACAACACCTACTAAATGATCAATTATATGTAATTTTGCCTGAACCAAGCTATTTGAAGACTTTAATAATTCTAAATGTATCCTTATAATTTTAAGCACTCTGATCTCTACATAATTATTTTAAGAGCCTCATTCTGATCAAGGACTTTACACAAGTTCGTAGTTCCATTTTGTCAAGCACACAAAAAAATGGCACGATTGAAATGGCATTTTGAAGATACAAAACTAAGAAGTTTTCTTTTTTTGCTCGATAATTTCACTGCTCTTCAAAGATTAAACTTACGTATCTTGAGAATTATTCTTTATTTTAAATTTACATACATTTCTCACAGAAAATAATCTGTATTGTTACATACTAATGTGCCTAACAATAGTATCTTTAGGATGTGACAGGGAATCCAGTACTGCAGTAATGATAAGAGAATACTACTCATGGTAACAGGTACATAATTTTAAACTGAGGGTTTAGAAACTGATTAATAGTTCTTTTCATCATTGTCTAGTTAAAGAAACTGCTGCTATTAATAAAAATTTGTCTTTTCAATTTCAAACATTATGTATTTTCCAAGTTTTCAGTAATATAGGTGACTGACTAGTATAAAATCATAACTATTGAGGTTGCTTTACCTCTGACTTGCTGACAGAGCCTTCAGGGAAATAGGAAGTAAGATGGTGTAGCTAGCAATATAGCTGTAGAAGGTTGCAAGATTGTTGTAAACAATATGGATATGGCATAAGGACAAGGTTGAAAAGTTGATAAAAAAGGGAGTATATATGTAAATATGTTTTGTATACACATCTGTATGTTGTTTGGCTGTTGGAACTGTGTAATAGAACTGCCAAGAGATAAGTTGGAAGAAAAGTTTGTATGCATAGGTTAGTGACGAAACAGAAAGGACGTGATGCGACATTACCGGGAAATGCAAAGCAATTTATGCCCTAGGAATAGTGTCTCACAAGCACTTTACCCACTTCCTGCAAATGGATGCGTTCATTTAAGGCACTAAAGCATGGAGCTAAGTTTATAGTAATGCAGCTCTTACAGTTAAAATCATTTTTCAAAATGATGGTGAAGGGAATCCCTTGGGAACATCTAGATATCGCATTGCTCACAGGCAAAACCAGATAGACCTTGTCACTCCTGGCTGATGCCAATCTAAATTTTTTAGACCACGGAGTCACCATCAGTAGGGTCTCTCTCAGTGATGAAAACTCCACACTAATCTAGGTCAGAAACTTTTACTGCCTTCAGAAGAGGTTCCCAGTATCCAAAACAAGTTTTTCTTGTGGCAGTTTAAATTTATAACTTCCTATGGTGAATCCTATTCACCCAAACAACAAAAAATACAATGACCATCTTCCTCTGTTCATCAGTCTATTCTATACTGTAAACTACTGTAACCCCTTTCTGGTTTTGCTCCCTGTGATAAATTTAATCTTAGAACATGGTTTTAAGACCTCTGATCACTTTCTTTATTATACTGTAGAATCTTTCACATTAGTCTACCTATTTTTTTTATCAGTGCCTAGAACACCAGAATACCATGTTTATGCCTTCTCATTGTTGAACTAAGGATTACTTTATAAACAGAAATTACTTTGGCTTCATATGATTTGTTGTCAAATACATGCCTACTGCTATGCCTCTTTTTGATAACTTCCAGACACTTAGAAATAGTGTGCTGAATTACCTGTCACTGCATATTCTAGAAATTGAGAGCAGAACAACAGGAGATTAATTTTCTGACCCTTTTTCAACCCACACTTTTGAAGGTCCCCTTTTTTAAAAAAAAAAAAAAACAACAAACTTTTAATTTGCTTTTTTTACCATCATCTTGTACCCCACTTGTTCTCTAACAGTTTTTCAAAAGCAGTTGCTAACAATTCTGAGATCCTTTCAAACAGTTTTCTAAATATTATGGGGCAGATTTTATAACATCCTTAAAACAACTATGTTTTTACAGAAATTCCAAAGTGGAGTTGTTACTTTGTCTGTAACTGCTGTTACAAAGTATTTTCTAAGCCCTTTTTTCTTGTTGTTCCTGTGCTAGCTGAGCTACCTACGTGCCGTTGATGTTTGGTACATAGGTTTCAAATGTTTCTTCCATTTATCTGCTTACTACAATGGGACCCTTACATTTCTTTTACCTTCATTATACTAATACATACTATGTGCATAATGATTTCTCATTAACCTTGATGTCTCTTGCTAGTTGCATCTCAACTTCCCTTTTGGTTTTGTACTTGTCTTGAATTGCCTTGAAATAGTCATCTCTCATAATCTTCCTTGACTTTCATCTTCTACTTCAGACTGCTGCAGACTTCAAGATTTAATATATTTGGTCTTCTACGATGTTCCCTACTCTTCTGCTGTTATTGCAATTTAATCCTTAATATTTTTCCTGTGGCGTATGTGCTCCAGGGTGCTTATAGTTCTCATTCTTCATGAACAGGATTAGATTGCTAAACATCTGTGGATCACTGCTGACACAAACACTGTCAAAAAGCCAGACACCACAAAGATGCAGAGAGCATGGGAGCTCAGGTGATCAACATTAACCACACATCCATCTGTGCTTATTGACAGCTTGTGTACTCTCCAGAATAAGTCGTTAATGAATGTCCTTGTTCAAGATCAGAGGCATAAGACCACCTCAAGAAAATGTCTGAGCAAAGTTCGCACATGCTTAGAACTGAAAAAGGTAACATCATCTTACTGGTGTGACACCTCTGCTTGGTATCTTTCTGCCACTCTACATAGCCCGAACAACCACAGCCGATGCAACAGGGGTTGCTTCATATACATAAGTCCTGAAACTCAAGCCTTCAAAAATAGGAGAATTTCATGGGGTTTGAGTTCTTCATGCAAAGCTTTTAAACACAGAGGGATTTGACTTTTCATACAGTGCAAGCTGTAGAACTTTTAACTTCCACCCAAATCTCAGCAGCTCATGTTTGACAGCCTATTCAAGAAAAATACCTTGTCTAGATATGGAATCTTGATTTTTCATTTTGACTACTGAATATTTTCAGTAGTTGTTAATGTTAAAGTTACATCTCTAGGAAAACATGCAATGAAATTTTGTATTTCCTGATGTTCAGAAATTCAAAACTTTATGTCCAGGGAAGAATTCAAAAGGTATGTGAAAATTTATATCACAATAAGATGCAGTGTCTTGATGCCAGGGACAGCCTTATATGTCTGCATGTCAAATCTTTTGGATGCAGTTTATTTATTAGAAATTGTAAAGTCTTCTCCTCTGACTCTTCTCAGTAGTTCCATAACAATTCAGACTCTTTTCCTACTCAGGAATTTTGTCTGGCACACATCACAGTATCTAGAAAAAGGCAAACATCTGCCTGTGCCCTCGTCCCAGATACCCTTTCAAAACAAACATTTTTATGCAGTAGATATTCTGTGAACAAAATAGTCATAATATTGTAAGATAGATGGACCCTTTAATTGAAGGCATGTTAAAGTAATGCCTGTTAAAGCCTTCATGTGTTATCCACAATCTCCTTGAAAAAACACCTTCTTAGTTCAGGCATCTCTAGCTTATGTGTGCCTTATACAGAAGTACTCACCTTCCATAGCTGAAGTTGGATTTTCAGACTTGAATCCATTTAAGCAAAAAAAAATGCTGAGCAGACGGTAGAGCTTTGTGTGTTGGATGGTGACCTGTTTGAACCATAAAATCACAACAGAAGTAATTCATAAGCTGGGTAGAACACACGTACCCTTTGCGAACTTTGTCTTCTCTAAATTTCTCTCACATTAATAAGATAAGAACATTCTTGAGTTTAAATTCCCTTATCAGCAGAGTGGACTCAACTGCCACTCTATTCCTCTGATTCTATTCTCTTACTTGTCATTCAAGACATACTTTGCAAATTCATTTTGACTTTAGTGAACTCCGTCACTAGGGGTGTAAATATTACAAGCTATATGATGTTATTGTTCAATGGTGTGATTGTGCTCCTTCAGGTCCCAAGAGGAGAAAAACTATTTACTTCACAATTTTCTATAACAAATTATCCTAGAAGCTTAAGGAGTGGGTCATCAGCTCTCTTAATTCATAACCGCTACAGTTTTTGTTTCCACAGTATATGACTGGAAAAGGTCTTCCACACGTTTGCATCCTCAGGCAAAATTGAGAAGGATAAGCGAACAGTATTAGCTACTCCTGACATGTTTACCCACTCAACATTTCCTGTTAGCCCAAATTTACTGTCAGAAATACAGAGGTATTTTAATTATGCTCAACAAAAAGTACAGTGGATGATACTATGATGTGAAAAGGTACATTGTTGCTGGGTGACCTTATTTCATTATGGATTTTCAGGTCTGAAAATGGGGGGGGGAGCAGAAGCACACTACATATCTGCAGAAGACTTTTTCCAAAAACCTTTTTTTCTCTCTGAAACAAGCTCTCCTTTTTATTCTTACTATGGGGATCACCAGCATCTCTTAAGAAATGTCTCTTCACGATACAGTTTGAAAAATCCATTAATTAATCTAATCATTGCAGTTGATTAAACAGGTAAGTGTTCTTTCTAGTTCTTCAATTTACCACTTTTTCCTCCTTCCTATGAATTCTGCACAGCTGGAGATTTTCAGCCCCATTGTAGCCTCCTCATCTTGGTAAAGTTCTTTTGGTATGCTAATTAATCTCCTTTCTAATATTTACTCCCCCTGACCACAAGCCATTGTCTGCTTTTACATCTTATTTTGAAGAGATAGGGTTCTTAAAATTCTTGAATGTCTCTCTTAACAATAACCCTAGCCTATATATAATATGGCAAGTAAGAAAAATATTTCATGACAAATAAAATTCTAACATCAAGACCTTTTTCATTTTTTCATCATTCTGAATGGCTCTGCTTACTTTTTTTTTGGTGCAAATCCAAGCTAATTTTTTTCTAGTCTACCAAAATAGCAAAGTTTACTCAAATAACTAACCCAATTTTTAATCAAATTTATCAAATAAAGAAATATTCTGCTTTATATCAGTCCATATTTTAGCCTTTTCTCAAATGTTATTTATTGAGGAATGAATGCTTGCCTGTAAAATGCTTCTTGCATGTTATCCAAAACACTGGATACACTACAGCATATTTGGTTATTATATGTTAGTGCCATGTATCAAGCTATGTCTTCTGAATGTAACATATTATGACACTCTTCTAGTGTATTGATTGACATATTATCAAGAGTTTGATTTCACAGGGTTTCACAAAAGCTAAAGAATTCTAATATCATCTAAAAATGTTCATAATACATTGTGATTTATGGAAAAAGTTACTCTATCAAAACGTTTTATGTGATAAATAAAATAAACTAGGCATAGGTTTTCGGAGAGTGAAGACAGGTAGCTACAAAGTTCTAATAGTTAGTAATTTGGCCTAATCTCATGTTTCTGAAAGATGAAAATCTTTCCAAATTCAGGTAGCATAACTATTTAAGGGAAGCAGTCTTCACAAAAGTAAAAGCTAAGCTAATCAAACTTTAGAACCATCTTGCCCCTTTCTTCTGCCAGCCTCTGGACAAAGGCCTTCCCCCACAAGTATCCTGTATCTTATAGTGATGACAAGCTGATCTGCAATACTTTACTGGCTGTAGGCTGATGAATTAATCTATAGAATTAGTCACAGTGTTACCGTTTTTATGGTTTGGTTGAACCCACTATGCATCATCCACCCAAAATAACTCTTTACCTTGGTGTAAATCTGGAGGACTGCACATGTTCAAGAGAGTTTTGCTATGAAAGTAGCTAGAATTTGGAGAGTAACAGTATGAAAATTTTTTGATACAACCATAATTAAAAAGAAAATGATGACTTTGATTAGTTATCACATTAGATTTTGGAGCAAAGTATAAGCATCAAAGGAATCTGTGTTACAACAGAAGAAGAGGAATCTGACTTTTACAGTCAGATCACAAAAGACTTATATTCTTTGGCTCTGTTTCCATACCTATGTAAGACATTTCAGAATTACCTGGTTTTACTTTACTGGCATACTTTTCTTCTTCAAAGCCACACCTTCTGTTGGAGGCAAGGTAATTTCTTATCAAATGTAATTTGACAAGAGCACACATTTGTGCTTATTACATTAATTTGTTTTGAGCCTATAGCCACTATTGCACATGCTGTATGCCTTACCTTGTTACCAAATCATTTGGAGGCAAGAGGAGGCTACACATAATCACAAATCTTGCAAAAATAGGGATTTTAAGGATGTAACTCATTAGAGGCTCTGCATATTTGTATATAGTTTTGAAATCTGAAAATAAGAAATTTGCTGCAGGACAAAAACTTGCAATGACACATTGTTTCACAGGCCCTGTTTGCAGACATTTCATTTATGAAAACAACCTACACTTTTCTTATCTTTCTGTCCCTTGCTGTCTTTCAAAGTCACTTCCTTCCAATTCACTTAATTTTCTATGATTTTCAGAATACAAATGCCAAGTTTCTCTTCAATTATTCCTTTCCATCTCACTTTCTTCAATTAACTGCTTTGGCTCTATTTTTAACTTATTACATAATCACATATGTGGTCTATTTCAGAAGAGGAAAACTGATGTGGCACAAGAACACAACACAAACACAACACAAACAACAGAAGAGTGTAGTTGGCCTTACAAATTGCTGAGGTTCATGAAGCTATTGGGAGCAGGTTGGTACAAATTTATAAATTATTGCAAGGTACATCCACATGTCTCTGTATTGAGCTGGTCATTTTGAATTGGCAGCAGTGTTTCACAATTGGCCTCTTGTCTTAACCAGGACATCTAGAAACTAAATATTTTGCTATATGATCATTATTCTTACTGTTTTAACTTTTTTCAGCAGCTTTGCTACATCAAAAATAAGAAACAATGTAAGACAGAAAACATACCTAAGGAGATGAGGAAAGGAAGTCCAGTTCCATGGTATTCCATTTAACAGATGATGCAGTTAAACACTTAAAATGAGTTTTTGTAAAATATTTTTTATCCTGTAGTATGCTAATTCTGCTCATGCAGTGAGTATTTTCACATAGCAAAATTAATCAGTTTATTGAACTAAATTAAAAAAAAATAATTTTGGTGAAAAAGTAACTGAACAGTAAATTTCCAGTTTGGCCAGAATTAATTTGCTGTAATTTGTAGTTGCTGTATTTCAAACACTAAGTTCCTCAGAGTTCCAATCTCTGTGGACAAGATGCATGTCTAAACCTTGAAGGAGACTATGATGAATTGTAGAAGACGTAGTTTTGCCACAGAGCTTGGTTAGTGACCTGGAAATTTCCAGCCATCTGGATTCTTAGGTAGACCATAGGAGAAAATAGGAACACAAAGTGTTTAGACAATAAAAAAGTCATTTAGAGATACCAGTAGATGCAATTTGACAGTTTCAAATTCTGAATATTCAGATTAAATTAAATTAAAATTTCAATTCAAGGCAGTGAAAACACTGAATTTAAAAGAAAAAGAAGTTTTTAAAGTTTTGATTCTATAGAAAGTTTTAGGACTGATTTTTCATCTAGATTTGACATGAAGGAAAATGTGAAAGGACTGAAGTTTTTTACACATATTGAGGAGTCTGAAAAGCAGTTTAGCAATCTGTTGGAAACTTGCATGCACTTTACATAACAATGATTTTTCTTTAGGATGATCTGATTCAAAGGGCATCAAATACCACAGAAAGAATTACCATAAATTCAATCTCAGATCTAGATCCCTCTGAGATGACAATTTTTCCACTCTCGTAGCAAACAATTTCTTCCTAACATAGAACCATACTGTACCAAATAGCTGTGAATATAAAGGAAGCAGGGAGAAGACAACATGTTCAACCTGTTGTTTGCTCCTCCACACACCCTTATGAGCACAGACCTTTAAAAGTCTGTAGTTCATCTAGACTTAATTCCAGCTAGGTTTGAGTAGATTAGTCAGGCCACAGGTTTAACATCTCTACAGAAGTTTTCTGGTCGTGGATGGGGATCACAAGTTTTTCTACAGCATATTTTGGTGTCCTATGATGCCTCTACAAACAGCAGTGAAGATGCTAGCACCAGGTTGATACTAACCTACTGAACTACATTCTAGATTCAGCCCTACCAGTAGATCTCTGTTCCTCCAGAGAGTCCTACAGAGCTTAAAAGAAATGCAGAAATTTATTGACCTGGCTGATGAAACTTTCTTCTTCGCTTTCTCTCTCTTCGCAAGTGACCAGGCTCTATACTAGAATGTAAGTTGCCTTCAAACATTGTGCAAGCAACATAACTTCCCTGTATCATACATGAAAATCAACAACCTAGACTGCTTCTTCCAAGCTCCAGCATGCATCTCAAAGAGGCATTTCACAGAAACTTCTTACGCCCAACATAGCCTCTCCAAATACCAAAAATGAGTTATCACTGAAATATAAGAGAGAAAGAATGCTGGTCCTCCCAAGATCTTTTGCTTGTTTGTACAAGTGCAGCTCTGGACTCTATACATGATTTTAATTGTCACATGACACTCTGATTCATACACCTAATAGCAAAAGGGAGAGTCAAGAACATAGGAGTTGATAACTGCCAACATCTTTGAGAATGCTGTCCTGGTTCCGTGTAAAAAGGGGTTCAGGGCAGGACCCACACGGAACAGAACTATGTACTCGCCTCTCCCCCACCCCCGAGAGAGAGAGAGACACTTTGGAAAAAAAAATGAAGTATATTGTTTAACAAGGAACAGAAAATGGGAGGTAAGGAAAATAATATACACAAAGATTAGGGGAAAATACAAAAAATAAAGTATACAAAACCCTCAGAAATGGTTCCAGGGTCCCACGGAGTGAAAAGACAATTTCCCTCTCCGAGCTCCAAGGCAGGAGTGAAATTAGAACCCACTCCCTGCCTCTTATCAGAGTGTGTGTGGGAAGGGGAGGGAATACAATGGTTCACCCCCACCCGGGGTCCTCCCGGTTGCTGGAAGGTCACACCCCCATTCCAAGCCTCAAACCACAACAAGTCCAAATTCCAAATTATCAACACTTTTGAAGGAGACATTACATTGCATGCATTAAGTGTACAAATCCAGATAAATTCTAAGAAATCAATGTACCACTTTTTCCAAAATACTACATAGCATCCTGCCTCGTATTTATCAAAACTTTATCATAGAATCAGCTGTTCCTAATAACAGGATCCCTCTCAAAGATTCAGAGCTACAGATTAGAAACAGTTTTAGCCACATGACAGAAGACCTCCTTTCAATCAGCTATAAAGAGCAATCTCCACTCTTGATCACTTTGTAATGTTTTATATTCCTGACCACATATGAGAGTCAGGAGCTGGGGTGACTCAGTCCTTTCTTTTTGAGAGAGACTCACAATAAGCACCTGTATTTTCACCTAAAGTACTCCTGGAAGACGAAGGGAATCATGCACCAAGAGAACCTTGAAAACCAGCAATGAATTAATGACATGGATCTTTCTGATTTTTTATGTCAATCTGTAACTATCTCAGTAATATAAAAATTAGTTCCAAAATTTTTGAGCAGACGTTTGTTCTTAGACCCAAATGGAAGCCATGGTAATAGGTACTATTTTGATGGACATGCCACAGACAGTTTTAGACAGTGCCATAGAATTTGTACATATGAAATTTTTGTCTTGATGCCTTCTCTCAGAAATTGTTCTGTTTTGTGCATAAAATTAGAATGACAGGAGCAAATTATATCTTCAACACTAAATTAATAGATTGCATTGATCAATATATACCACGTCATACGATGCATGCCAGAAGTCTGCACTAATTGATAAAGACTTGAAATTGTCTTTGAAACTGATTATTCCTGATCCTAGGCCATGTACACAAAGAATATAAAAA
This sequence comes from Merops nubicus, assembly GCF_000691845.1. Lineage (NCBI taxonomy): Eukaryota > Metazoa > Chordata > Aves > Coraciiformes > Meropidae > Merops > Merops nubicus. The sequence goes on from NW_008628833.1 coordinate 12,760, forward strand.
GACAGGCTCTTACAGAGCATTCAGTTAATGATTTTCTCTTAATAATAAACTTGGTATTTATTTAAAATATAATTGTCCTTTCCATAACTTGTTCACTGTGGTTTTTTCCAACCTGAAAAAACGTGTGTACATACTGATTCAAGTGCCTGTTCTTCTAATCCTTTCTTTTATTTTGGAGTGCGTTTTTTGTTGTTTTTTTTTTTCTTTTTTTTAAGAGGTTATAACAAGATAAACTGAAAAATAAATACTGAAATCTATGAGGTTTGATTTATAATATTGTTTCATGTCTTATAATGCCACTACTCCCTTTTTTTTTTTTTTTTTTTTTTTTTTGAGTGGCAGATCTTTCCTTCCTTTTCATTTCTCCTTTTCTCTGATCTATGCAGATCTACGGACTTAAACTGCTTTATGCAGCTGGAAATCAAATTCTTTTCTCCTACATATAGTGCCAAAGTACTCTCAGGGAATCAACTACACTTATTGGGTTAAAGGTCTGAAGAAAGCTAACAGTGATTTAAACACATTGAATATTTGGAAAGCATTTATCTTTTTGGTTTTTTACTGAAACGAGTAGTAAATTATAAATTTATTCCAAAGTATATTGATAACAGAGAAGTATTAACTAATATTAAGCTAATGATTACAAATCTACAATTAATATTAAGAACACGTCGGTCTTATGCAGGTATCTTTGACTTCTAAGTGGGAATAAGTTATTTAATAACATTCTTCATGAACTGACACAAATCAAGAAGAACACATTAAATATCCCAGTTTATCAAGACACAGTCATCTTTTTAAAAGAGAAACCAACAATTGTAAACTAGTTTTTAAATTTAGTCAAAGATACACATATTCAAGGAGTGTGACAAAACGTTAACTACCAACACATTCTTTCCTTTTAGCATTTACTTCTAGAAACACAGAAAGACCCATGTGCATTTTTTCTCACCTGTTATAGGCATGTGCACTTTTCTCAATGTGTTTAGGAGAGGAGTGCCCCCTAGTGATAACCAAAATCACAATTTTTTGAACCAGTCCAGACGTGTTTTAGAGATGCAAGCTGAGTTTTTACAATCCTTTACTTTCACACCGTCCTAACAATATTTTTTCTATTCCTTATTTTATTTCCTTTTAAAATAATTCATTTACATAAAATGGATGTTACTTGACAACGGGAGTTTGCCCCTTGCTCTATAACTAGTTATACCTAGAAAAATTATTGATCCTGAAAATTTTGCTTTGTTTCAGATACTAGAACTCATGTCTGTACAGTAATCTTAAGCTTTTCTGGAACCCCAGTGTGATTGCAAACACGTTTTAGGACTGCTGTTCTCTGGGATTTAAGAATGTCAGTAAGAGCCATGCTCCCTTAGGATTCTCACAGTGACTAGCATTTCAATGTCGATAGAAGTTATTTGTGTAGATCTGTCTTTAGAATAGCTTGCATTTGCTTTCAGCACATAATTTCCCTGCTGCAGTGAGAAGGCAAGTAGTGCTATCGTATTGCACTAACTCTGTGCTGGACACGCAATCCCATAACCTCCCTGCAGACACATGCTTTCCTAGAAGACGACAGAAGCTAGAATTAAAGTACCGTGACATGAGCAGCTTTTAAAGCATCTGCAATTGTTCTATGGATACCAAGGAAATCTGACAATTTTGCAAAGTGTAATCCTGTCACAAATTAATAGATGTATGTATGTGTGGTAGTAGAACAGATTATTTGGCAAGGGGAAGGCCACCTCTTGTTAGTGGAGAAAATATGTGGCTTATATAATCAGACACTACTACTGATGTTAGCAATTTCATGCAAAATGGCTGAACATTTTTTACTACTATCTCTTGCACATAATATTTGGTGCAAAAGATTTAAGCAAAACAAATTCATTGTTCATCATAAATCCACTTTCAGGAAAACAAAAGGAAAAATTCATGTACTCTGCTATATTCTGGATGCAGTACTAAGCACATAAATAACAAGCCACATCCCCCCAAAACACAATACAGTTACTGGAAACAGTCCATAAGAGATTGAGCTTATCTTGTGGAAAACCACTTGTAGTGCAATCAGACTGAGTGGACTTGGGTTCCTCACTGAGGCACAGTGAAGCGTTGGCCTCTTGTGGAACTTCTGTCTGCAGCTATTGGTCTCAAGAAACTTCTGGAGAGTGAAAAAAATACATCAGCAGTATTAAGCTGCTTTTTGTCTCCCAGAGAAGCTGTGCCATACATACTCCTCTCTATTCCTCTAATCACTTCAATGTCCCATTTAGTGCAGTCTTCATTGATTGAACTTTGTGAATATTCCTAGCAAACAAACATCAACAAAAATATGCAGGGCATAATCACTTGTGAGCCGTAAGACCTTACCTCACTCAGTTTTCTTAAAGTGAGTGAGTTAAGGACTTCTGCAGAAAAATTATTAAAGTGTGTTTGTGCCAAAGTATCAGGATCTTCAAAAACACAATTTAACTGGTGGTTCCAAATTTGCCCACAGTACAGTACCAGTAAGATACCACTTACTGGTTTGTCTTTCTGCTGGCTGTGTCATTCCTGTTAGGCCTAGTCATTGGCAAAACAATAACATGACCATTACATGCTTATAATGCCCATCTTGATTTTTTTCCCCACTTTTTATGAAGAAGGAGCTTAATACCCTTATTCCATGGTGGGGGAAAAAAAAGAATCTATTTTTATTTGTCTAATAACTTAAAGAAACTTCACTAACTCACATGCACAAATACAACTAGCGCCCAGTCTCCTCACTTTTCCACTTTCCATGTGCCAATCATCATGTCAAGCACTGCACTCCTCCTACCTACTGCAGTTCCTAGGGGAGCGGGTCCTACATCGCTCACTCCCATCCAGGAGGATGTTATTCTCCAGAGAAAGACCCCTTCTTACTTAATCAAGTTCACCTACTGAAAAGGCTGGGAAACACTATATAACTCCTGTGAAGATTATACAGTGGACAGATCTACTTTTCAATGCAACACAGTATCATGAGGTACTAAAGCAACTCCAAGGCACTAGGAGGAAGGAATATAAATGGACGGAAAAGACAGAAAACTCTTTTATCTACTTCCTGTAGGCATTATGACTGAATAAATATGGCCTTTCACTTTTTATTGCTGACTTTGCAGGACATGGTTCTAGATGGCTTTTGCTCCCTGTTGCTTTATTTAATAGATGGGGAAAATGTAATGGACTTACATGATGATGTCCCGAATTTATTTAGTCTCCTAGTGATCCAGCTGAATGTATTTCCAAACTGTTGAGATAGCTTAAAAATCACTTTTGACATCTCTCTAAGATCTAGCAGTGTTTGGTGAGTTCTTATTTGCTCTCCCAAACCAGCTGGGAAACAGGTAGGAGGGCAACCTTTCTCCCATCTGTGTAGGGAAGGAGAAATTTCTAATAGAAATGCTTTTGTTTGTGGATTTCTTCATTTCCTGGAGCATCTGGCTAGAATTAAGTGCTGTCATTTAAAAAGCACAGGAAACAGGTGATGAACTCAGAAATCACATATACACTCTTCTCAACTTCTGTTCTCAAAGAAACTGTTACTACTCCCTTGGTATCTACACCAAACATGGTGGCAAGATGAACACTGCCAATAATGTGGCAGCATCAGATGCAGCTAATCCGACAGTCACCAAGATTAGTAAAATGATGAAGGAAAAACCAATAATCATGTTACCTATCAAACCTAAAGGAAAAGTTACTGGTACCTCAACTGCTGAAACAATTATGAAAAAAGATCACAGAGTAACATCTCTTTGCAAAATGGTTTTTTTAAAAGATAAAGCAAAAATGAACTCTTAAGAACCCAAAGAGTAATAAACTGTCAAAAACTTAACCTTTCTTCCTTCTTCATATGCACTTCCATAGGACCAAAGGAGGTTTCACTTTGCCTTCACTTATTCCAATACAAATTCTGTAACATTGTGAACTGTATTCATGAAAAGAGAGACTGCCTGTAGTGTATAGAGGTTAATGCTCTCTAGGTATATACTCCTCAAACCCATTAGCAAGTCTGACTCCATATAAATATTTTTTTTCTTTTTAAATTACAACATTTAAGGGATGTTTTCTCTTAGTCCAGGTATTTCTAATCTTAAATCTGTAGCTGCCTTGGTTTATTAATCACATTACTAATATCCCAGAGGATCACAGAGAGCAAAATTACTGAGCTGTCAGACTCTTCTGATGATTACTACTCTTACAGAGCTCTAAACTCTTAGATTACAACTCCAGAGGTCTTCCTACATGAAATCTCAGTATAAATAGCTGTTTTCTTCAAGATTATTTGCAAGGTTCTTTAGGGATACATTATCATATTGGCTTTAACCCACTGTATATTGTTTGAGAGATCTCTGAAGTAGGAAATGTACTTTGTTCTTGGAAAAGTGGTCTTGAAATATAAACCAGGATGCTTTACTACAGTCATACTGACATTTAAATGCCCCAGTCAACAAGACCGTTTTCACATATAACTGCTTATTTTTCATATCTAACAATAAAAATTAAAGTAAAAAAAAAATCTCATTCTGCATCTTTTGTGTTTTTATAAAGTTGAACAAAGCCAAGAGTTTATACCAGAGTTCAGTAAGACTTAACCCACAAAACATTTTTTTTCCTTTACACATTAAAAGGTATTGAGTACAAAGAATATCCTGCCATGATTGTTACACCACACAATTGATAAGTTTCCTTGCTGAACAAAGAAAACTCTATCAATCAGGCTTGATGAAAAGTATGTAGTCATTATTCTGAACTGCATTTATCATCATCTTAATTTTAAACTTCCTCGTTTTCTTTGCCATGGCCTGTTTTCTTTTAAGCCTCCTGTTGCTGGTCATTTCCTCACTCTGCTGCAGAACTCCATTTCTAAGCAGGGAACATCGCAGTTACAAAAACCTCAAGAGACTATTGAATCACTCAGCTTACTCTTTTGCAGGGTAAAATCCTGAAATCACTATGTGTAAAACAAAGCAGGCAGACCCCCTTGTCAGTTCCAGGCCACATGTACTACCTTTACTATGCATTGACCAAATTCAAGGAGGTCCTTCCAAGACAAAGCGACATATTAATTTTCTTTGTATTTCTGAGAGGAACATTATGAAAAACAACTCATTGACTGTTCTATATTGAATTTGGATCATACAGTTGGAGTATTGTTTTGCAGAACATTGAGAAAAAAACAAACCAACAAAAAAAAAAAATCCCCAAACAAAAAACAAACAAACAACCCAAAAAGCAGAGTGCAAACCCTCATCCTGACTGTACTCTTCTAAAAGCTGGATACATCCATGAGTAATGAATTTACATTTACACATTCTTCCTGTACTACATATGGTTCTTAGACATATCTCAAACGAATCAGCCACTCACTGTCACCAGCCAGGATGCCTCCAGTAAATAGGGAATACCATGAAATTGTTCAGAGGGCATGCAAGTTATGGTTCAGAGCTAAGCTGCTGTGCCCAACCCTTGCCTGGACTCTAGGTAGGCTTTCTGTACAGCAGCCAAGCACAGGAGCTCTCTGCACTTCTCTCCAGCCAGGTTCACACATCTGAAGTCTGACTCTAAAGGTCTAGCTTCATACAATTTATTAGTTTCTCCAAGAAAAGTAATAAGAACACATCTTGGTTGCTATAAATATGTCAATTAAAAGTGTGAAAATGAAAAAAAAAAAACTTGTAATAATAACTTCTATTGATTAGCTGATTTTTTACTGTTTGATTGGTTTTGTGATTTTTTTTTGTTTACTTCCTTTTAGAGTAATGATTGATACTGTTAAAAAGTAATTTGATTGTTGTTATAAAGTAATAATTCGTTGCTACATATAATAATTTGAAATTGTAGGTAGAATTTGGTATACAACATCTGGCCCAGATTCAGACTTCACTTATATGGAACAAGTCTGATTTAACAAGTTGGCCCAGAGTTATACTAATGACAGATCTTAATCTTACCTGCCACAGCTGAAAGCTTCTTTTATGTGCTGTATTATATCTGGTCCCAGCAGCATTTCCAGAAAAATCTTTAAATAGTCCCTAACTAAATCAAATTAAGTGTATTATGGAATAGTTAATAATATTTTCAGCTTCTCATACAGTGTTTTTATTGTTGAAATCTCAGGAACATTTCCACCAGCAGGAAACACCGAAGTATTTAAAACATTTTGCATGTAATTGCCTTTTCTTTTGCCGACTGTTTGTCCCAATAGGAAGGATATTATCATTAACGGGCAGCACATGAGCCAGATCACTCCCTCTGGTCTTAAATCATGTGCAAGTGATCCAAAGTGGCCAACCACTGGAGGAATGAAAAGCTTTATCAATTCACTCACAGTGCTGGATGCAGTGGAGGCAGGAGCAAATTGACCAAGAACCCAGATGCCCAATTCAGCTAATGATGCCATTATTCCTTCCTCTGCTCCTGCCTATACTGATGTCCCACCACCACTGGGAGCTCTGCCTACAACAGGCAGCTGGGGGGCCCCTACCAGTAGCTGAAAACCCTACACTGTGCATTCACTACATAAGTCCCCTCCACTGCAGGCAGAGGCAGCTTTTACACTGTTAGCTTGGAGGCAGGACACCTGATGTTGATGCTGAAGGTGGGGGCACCTGGTGGTGATCTCCTAATTGGTTCCCACCCAAGGCTGGCCAGGCCTTGGCTGAAAACCAACCAGGAAGTTCTTTCCTGCTTGGTTCTGAATGTCATCCATATATCAACCCTGATTCAGGGCTGGGGGTTTAAACCCCAGCACCTCACATTTCTATACCATTCTACATGCTTTGTCTAAACTGTGTAATTTTTTTTCACTCTAAACCTCATAAAATGGCAGAAATTGTAAAATATCATTTACCATATAAATTATCATGTTTCTTGTTATTAAATTTTGAGTAGTTATAATGTTGTTTCTTTTGACAAGTACAATTATTGTTGGCATGCACACTCAAATTTTATTTCATTTTCTGAAGAAGCAGTTTGTTATGATCAGTGAAGTCTCTAGAAAATGGCAGGCATAGAAGAAGTACTTTATAGATATTGACTTACTCTTAGTACCTGCCAGCAAAAATGCAAACGGCCACAAATCACAGCTGCAAAGGAGATGCAATAAAACCCAGAAACCAATACTATATACCCTGACATGAGTAAAGTGATTTCCAGACTCCTAGATGTCTGAACTAGAAACAGACTAAACAAACCCAAGATGATCCAGATGGACATTTTGGTCCATAATTTGGTCCAATCTTATGTTGTTAGTTTTATGAGATGGCCCAAAACCAAATTATGATTCATAGTGTTCCTATTCCTTGCCTGTCCTGTGATGGTATAATTGACTTAATATATTTGAACACAGTAATGTATCTATATTGTCTTCTGTAGTCAAAACTTTGCTTGTCATGAGGCAAAAATTTTGCAGAGATGACACTGAGCAGAGAGTTAGCAAGTAGCTCTTGCTTTCTTGGAGAAATAGTGTTCCTGGACCTTCCACTGTTCCAGCTAGATTGGTAATGAGCAATACATTTTCTTTGAAGCCACTTTGAAGTGAGTTCTTTTTAAATACAGAATTGGAGTTTATTTACCACTATAATATCCCTATGGTCACTACAAAAGACAGTTTTTCTACAAATATATAACATCCATTCACTGTTGCATTCCCTTCCTACAGAATAAATTAATTTCTTGAATGTTTATTGTGATCACTGAGTGTCATGCAGTATCTTAGTACATTTTATATAAATTCCAACACTCTCAACTCCATGTGTGCACCAAGGATGATTAGGAATGGCTTTGGGCTCCTCAGGTAAAACCCTGGTTCTGTTGAAGTCAGTGAAAGGTTAGCATTTTGATAGCATCATAGTTTTTCCATCTTTGTTAAACCTCTACTTGATTCAAACTTGTGTAGTTGATCAAGGCAAGCCAGAGGAAGATAAATTCTGCACAACAGTGTTCTCAAGTATTTAATGGTAATGTTTTGGTTCTGTTCTGTTAAAAAACAACCAACCAACCAAATGAAACAAAACCACAACAAAACCCCATGCTGATGCAGAATTAAGAGATTCATAGACATGTCACGTAGAAAAGAAAAAAAAAAATCAGAATACTACTTGATTCCCTTCCCTTCCACCTCTAGCTTTTTTCCCCCCCTTCTGAATACAGCAGGCAACTTCATATGCATTGCTTACACAAAATAATTTAAGTTTCTTCTTACTAGAAATGCCTTTTTGTTACAGGACAGAAAATAAAATAATTCCATTTTATATTTGTTTTATTCATGGTAGTTTCAGGCTTTTACTGCCACCATCATTGCAGAAATATAGCATTTAAAAACAGACCTCAGAGGTTTTATTTAGTGAAATAATTTCTGCTTTATCTACAGATAAAAAGATGCCTTGATAAGCACCTGTGACACAGACAGCAAATACTGGCTTGTTTTTTGACCTTCATGCAGGCATTCAGAAAAAACTGACTACTTTTTTAAAAGAAAATAAAAATTACACATACACTTCTCCACATATCCTACCTCTTCAAATATATAACAGTTTGACTGAAGGACAAACATCATGTAGAACTAAAAATATCAGAATGCACATTCCATTAAATGGATAGCAAAAAGCAATGCAGGAAGAGAGTCAATGGTAATGGTAAAGAATGATAGATTGTAAGAAATACAGGGGAGTTATGTAGGTGTTTTGCCTTTAGATGAGTCATGTATGCCCCTGTACATCTACAGAACAGCAGGAAAGGTTTTATGAGACCTGTAAAAAATACAGAGATATTGTTTGGGGGAAGAACTGCATCTCTGGGACATGGAGATATTTCTAAGGACATCTACAAGAAGCCTTGATCTTCCTTCTAAGTAAATCAGGAGAGTTTCTACCATTGGCTTTAAAAGGGAGTAGGATTGATCTTGGTTTCTGGACAAGGCAATGTGGCAAAAGACTATCCATGAGCTTGTATGCCAAATGAGAAAAAGTAGGTGAATCTGTTACTAGGGAACACTTAACTCAAGCACTGTCACTCATTGCCAACATCCAGGAATGTAACTAATATCACAAGAAACAAAGGTATTTTCTTCTAGTAAAAGTAGCTTGGAAAGAATGGAGATGTGATCAAAAGTGGACTGTAAAAGAAAGCAAAGGAGAGTGCAAAAGGAATAGAAGAACTGAAATTTATCCAGGCTGAAGCTAAAAGGAAATAGGGCAGCAGAGACCAATTTTATCAAGTAAGATTGAATAATCAAGAACAATAGAAGCAATAAGAATATGTAAAAAAAACTGAGTAGTCTGAAAAATGGAAAGGAAATTGAGATCCCTGGGTGAATCAGAGGCTGTTTCTCTGTTATAGGAGAGGAAAAAAGGTAGATATACACATACAGCAATCTCACTACACTAAGAACTTTGATCATAGTTTGTATAGCTAGTTCCCTAAAAGAAAAATAACTGGATGTGGCAATCACAACTTTCAAGCAGCATTTCTGTCATAAGTCTGGATTAATTCTTGTCCTAACTACTTATTAAGATCTACAGTCTTAGAATCTGTCTTTGCTCTGTATAGAATATATCTCTCTCTTGCTGTGCTTGGCAACATTAAAATATTTTCTTCAAAGACTGAAGGTAGCCTCCCCACTTGTATGTGTCCAGCTTGCCTTGACCCACGTGTCACAGGAAGCCTCATCCATGTGACATACTTGCTACTTGGTCCATTTTATGTCTGAAAAAGATTATGCTATGAGATTCCATGGAGAAAAAATATTTTTTCAGCTTCTCTACGAAAGCTTTTATCTTTGTATTTTTCCTATTATTTTGAAAATGTAAAAGTTAAAGCACTAATTCTTCCTCTGTATACTCCACTATGTACCTCTACTCTACTAGAGAAAAAATCTCCTTCTAGGTACCCTGAAGCATAAAACTGGAGCTGTATATTGTATCACTGGGCTTACTTTTTCAAAATCACTTATTCCTCTTTCTGTGGCACTAAATTAAAAATAAATGAGGAAATTTTTGTCACTCCTGGATTTTGATATAGATTGTAATAGTGGCAAGCAGTAGTACAGTTTGACAGTTCTTTGGAAGTCCTCCACAGGTTGCCTTTAATACTTGCTGGGTAATTATTTAAGCAAAACAGCTAAATATCAGGCATGTGTTTTCATTTATTAACCATCCCTCAGGTGCACAGGCGATCAATGCCTTTGGTGGTTTTTCTAGTTTCCTTTTAAAAGTTTTAATCTGTCTGTTACATTGTCTATGTAGTTATTCTAGCAAGGGCATAGTTTAAGGAGACGAAAAGCCTGCAAGGTTTGTATTTATCCAAAATCCCAGTTTAGTCCATGGTCTCAATCTCAGGTAAGAGTTTACTGTCATCAAAAATTAGATTTAATCCTGCATAGGAAGGTGTATCATGCGAGTTTTCCAAAACAGGTCTTATACTGCAATTTCTTAAGAAGTTTTAGATATCTGAGGACTCATGCTATGGAGTTCTTTCAAGATGGAGACTGGAATCTTGAATTCACTTTGACACTCTCACCTAAGCCTGAGGAGTGGGAGGGTTAGGATGGCTAAAATATCTTCGCAGAAGCCTGTTTTGCTGATGACATGTGCTTTAGTAGTCTGGAGCAGTTCATACTTCCTAAACGCTGAAAATTTTCACTGTCAAATCTGATGATCTGCTCAACAGTAGCTCCAGCTTAGAAATGGCAAGAAATACAGATAAGCAAGACCAGGAATAATGGTTTCTTCCAAATCCTCCCTATCACCCAGCTGAGACAGCAGGTTCAGAAGGCAAACAACGAATGGAAAATTAAACTTTAATTAAGTAGTGGAGCATTCTTAAGCTCTTTGATCCAGCACAGAATAAAGTGTAAAAAAAAGTGTGATTAATAAGCAAACTGAAAGCCTTTGTGTTTTTCCTTTGTTTTTCTTAGCCAGAACTTTTTTGATTACTTCATGGCAAAAAATTATTGTTAATATACATAACTGGAATCACTAATAGTTATAGCGGCTTTCAGATCCTTTGCTAACATGGTAACTCTAGTACTATAGCAGAAAAGATCACACCTGATGAACCTGTCATTGCTTAGCAGGAAATCAAGAAGTAATCCCTGTACCAATAATATGCCACTAATGCACCATTTAAAGTACGGTAATTCTTTTAACAAAGAAGAGTTGCTGAAGAACATAGGGAATGCTGATCTTGCTAGAATTCAGTCCTAAAGTTCTTGTCCAGTTCCTTGAGTTGAAATGCAGGAAACTTCCTTGGGTTACAACCCTGAGGCAATATCCATCCCAGGTGCCCAAAACAAGTTCTGCAGAGGTTGGAGCTATCCATGACATTAATAATTCCATCAAGATTTAGTACCCATTATTAATAAAAAAAAAAATTTAGTGCATCCTAGAATACTACTGCTTTCTGTACTACAAAAGTTAGCTATGGTCCTGTCTCAGATGACCAGACAGTTTTAAAGTCAGAAGGGTCCTTCCCCAACCAGTGAACTCTATGAAGTGTGTCCACTCCACATACAGACACTCCTGACTCCCTGCCAGTGGTCCCAGCTTTTATCCCCCAGCAGAGCCCTGACCTTTGTCAGCTCAATGCAGGACCCCTGGGGCTCATTTCCCTTCTGGCTCTCCCTGCAGGGCCGGCCCCACCCTGGGGGGAAGCTCTAAGGCAAACTCAGCACCTCTCCTAGCATTTCAAGCTTGGCATGTCCAATTGCAGCCCCTCCCGGCGGCGCCGGCCGCACCCTGGGGGGAAGCTCTAAGGCAAACTCAGCACCTCTCCTAGCATTTCAAGCTTGGCATGTCCAATTGCATCTAAATCTATCAATAAGCTGCTATGTGCTGCTGATGTAGCATTTGTCTGTTTTGCCCGTGATGTCCACTGCAGGGCCCTTTGCAGCAGAGACACAAGACATGGCAACATCAATAACACAACTACAAGGATGAATAAAACCAACAATCCAGCTTCTATCAAAGACAGTAATAATTTTGACATTCTCCTACTTAGCTCTATATAGTTAGCTGATTATACTTAATATACAACAGGTTATAAATCTTATTCAAATATAGTTCCTAAGTACTACTATATGAAACTATGTTTTTGGCAATATTGCAAACAATATGGACAACAAACTGGAAACAGGTTAATGCTTGCTGTGGTCTGGTTTCAGCTTGCTATGGCTGATTGATCAGATTGTTCCTCATCAATATCATTTTTTGTCTCTGGTTTTATCCACTTCGCTAGTACCCACCTGGTACCTTTACCTGTAATGACACAAGCATACCCTCTACCCCATGTTATTAAACGTACCGGCCCTTCCAGCTTTTTGTAATTTTTCATGTGGCATTAACCAAGTTTCTCCCCCTTTTAGTTTTCAAAGTTGATATTTAAGGGCTTGATTCATGTGCTTTATGATCCTTTGTTCAGTGGGTGAGTGAGGAATGCCTGTAACATGTGTTGTACCCCATTGTTGAAAACATTTTGCCATAGATTTACTAACATACCCCTGCCTACTGTCTGTTTTAATGCTGCTTGTTAGCTTAGTTACCAAAGCAATTCACACACACTTATAGCCTGCAAGCTGGCTGCCAGGTCATCCTGACCCTGCAGCTGTTAATTTTTTCTTGAGATTGTTGCAATTAAGGCTTGCTGTTTTGCTTTCAGATTCTATCTCATCTGTTAGTGACCCTACTTGTTTTTGCCTAAGTGTCTTGGTTAGGCGCTTTGAACATTTTTATCAGTGGCTTCTCACGGTGTCAAAGCCTTCAGATTTTGTGTGCTGACTAATTGTTTCAGCCTGCATCTCATCTCTGATCCTGACAACTTTTCCTTTTTCTCTTTACTTGTATAGCCAATATCTGGGAAATTGCTCCATGAATTAATTTGTTTACACACAGAATTAAACATGGAATACAGAGCACTATACATACAAATATCAACAGACACCCCAAGCCTAGCTTGCTAAGCTTCTGTGTCCAAACACCCAATTCTGAAAACCATTTATCAAAACAGTTCTAAGGATGGTGCTTTACTCTCATCAGGAGCTGTATAATTTGCTTGATGTGCTAGCTGAGAAGACAGCTGCCACACTTTCTGAGGGTAAAGTGCCTGTACCGTTCCCACAGCATAATTATCTCTGCCTGCAAATATATCTGGATTAATCCCATCTAATGAATCCCATATTGCTTAACTGCATTTCTCACCTGTTGTAATGATTTCCAGTCATGAGGGCACCATTCCCGCACGCCCGTAATCTCATTTGCTATCACCGCACAGGCTATCGCGCCTGCAGCATGCCAGTCCCCTTCTATTATTGCATCCCTTATGCATCCCAAACACCACATCCTCCCCCAAGGATCCCTGACCACCCCTTAACCCTCCCTCAGCCCCTTTTGGAGCGTAGGGAAGGGTTTTTTCCTGATCTTCTCCTGCTCACAAACACGGGTCAGCATCATGGGCTGTCTCACGGTCATGGCCTGCCGGACGGCTGGGAGAAGGTGACTCAGTGTTGCTGATGGTCTCGCAGGACTTGAAGGACATGGGTCTCTTGTCGTTAATTACTCTAGGTGCAACACCACAATGTTCCAGTTTCGGGGGCCCACCACTGGAGAATGCAGTCCTGGCTGCAAAGAACTAATGTCCTCTAAAATGTCACAGCCTGTGCACACAGTTCTTTCCATCCTGATTGCCAGACGGTGAGCTGCACTCCAGTTAAAATCATGCTGACAGCGAGGCTCTATGGGTCTCTTGTCGTTAATTACTCTAGGTGCAACACCACAATGTTCCAGTTTCGGGGGCCCACCACTGGAGAATGCAGTCCTGGCTGCAAAGAACTAATGTCCTCTAAAATGTCACAGCCTGTGCACACAGTTCTTTCCATCCTGATTGCCAGACGGTGAGCTGCACTCCAGTTAAAATCATGCTGACAGCGAGGCTCTTTTCAGAGGAGAACACAGCAGTCCCTTTCACTGTGTGTCCCGTCTTGGTCTGATTGTCACAGAAAACACTTGTAACATTTCAACACCCCCATCGGCGCCTCTTGTTTGTGAACAGCAGTCCATCGGTCAGGGGCTCCAGAAGGAGATGCAGATCAAGCTCTTCTGGGTCAGGTTCCCAGGGGTCCCTTCCTGGGCCCCACCACACAGCACTGACCCGTTTTTCCTTAAGACTTTACTGAGATTCTACACCCCCCACGGCAACAATCAGTTCCTCTTTAAGAGTTTGCTGAGACTTTATCAGAGAAGCAGCGGACTAAGTTAGGGAGGATTCTAAGGCATTCACGTGGGAAGAATCTCCCTTAAACTCGTCAGTTCTTAATGAAATACAGTTTTGATCTTGGTTATGGTTTCACAGTAAAAGTCTCTTTAGACTCTCTTTGTTTAAAGGGCAATTATGCTTCTTGACAGAGATTTTGCTACTGAATACGAGAGTCTAACCTGTCATGCGGTGGATGTAAATCTGTCTCCTCCTTGGGATCTCTGGGTTGAAGGGGTATTTCTTGCCCTTGCTCTCCAAAGCGTCGGCTGTCAGCACTGCAGCAGCACCCATAATCCCCTGCCTGCTTCTCCTCCTCTGATGGACAGGGAGGGACAGTAGGGACGAGTAAGGAGCATTCAAGGCTGCTGGATTTTGTGGCGAGTCCAAAGATGCCATTTCAGCATCGGTTTTAAATCATAGTCTTTCCACGTAGTAGTTAAGTCCACAGTTTCTGTCCAAGTCTCTGGTTTAAAAGCTAATTCAGGGTCAGGAGCATAACCCTGTATCTGGCACCATCGCAACAATTTCTTTATGGCGCCTTCATTGTATTTCATCCCTCTCTTAGAGAGTATATGTAGCAGAATCGTTACAACCGCTCCCTCTTCTTGACTTAAACTCTGATTCATGCTACCCCAGCTGCTCACCTCTCCGTTGCAACGACTCCAACCCACTGCGCCAGTCCAGCCGCACAGCTCCAGCCAGGCTCGTCTCACCTTTACAGGAGTGGTAAAGCAGGCAACCCCACAGGAGTTATAAATGAAGATGGACTTCAGCAACTCTATGAGAGTTATAAATGAAGACCTTTCTTGCTATCAGAAAGCTGTTTAGTGAGAAGGCGTGCTGAGAGTTCGCTCAGGGTGTTTAAGCGTGTCGCCTGAGTTCACCGACGGAGCTGGCTGCTGCCGGAGCTCGCTGTGGGGGTGTGCTGCCCAGAGTAAGTCTCCAACCTGACACCACTCAGCCGGGCTAAATAATAGGGTCGTGTCGGCACACCAACCCTTTCTTCCTGCCCACTTAATAAGGGTTTCTTAAGTCTTTTGTACTCGTCTCTTTGCCTCTCTTAGAGAGAATCCTGGCGAGTAACCGGACCGCCGCTTCGGTCTGCATGGTGGTCTTACCTTGCAGAAGAGTTGCTCTGCAGCGCAGCACTCCAGGCTCCGACTGTTCCCCGGCCGTGCCCACTTCTGATGTCTTGCTGCTGCACTCCCGTTATCATGTTTTCACGAGATTTTTGGAGATTTCCCGCATTTAAGTGCTGCAGGGCATCCACATTTAAGCGCAGCCCCGACTTTCCTGCATTTAAGCGTTATGGAGCGTCCACATTTAAGCACAGCTCCAACCCGCGTCCCTGTTCGGGTGCCAGTTGCAGGGAACACAGGCAGCAGCAGCTCGACCCGAGTAACGACTCACACCGATACGATTAATGGTCGTTATCCCTTTATTTGCCCAAATAGCCCAGTTTTATACAGTTCCAAGCAGTCCCCGCCTTAGGCTATTGTTAATTGAGTACAAGTTTAAGTTTTCTACTCCCCACTCCCTATTATAATTATCTAAGTTTTGTTTCCGGGGTATGAGCTCAGTTTCTGCTCTCAACTATGACATAGGTACATCATTATCTTTGTTTCTTGAATACAGCTTGCTAGCAATTAAGAACTTTTGGCTCCTGTCCCCACACTGATTCATCCTGGGTCGCATAGTGCTGTAGAGAGAGAAAGAATCCCCCCACAGCCGGCATATGGAAATACTGTATACTTTGTTTTTCCAGAGATGATAAAAGCGAACCCTGAAGATCACTCAACAAAAATTAAGGCAAGAAGCAAGCACAGCAAACGTGCCCAGCACAGAGTACACAGCTGTGAGGTAAGAGCAGAGCTGAAGGAAACAGAAGTCAGTGACTGGGTTGCAGGCTGAGCCACACATCATGAAGAAGCAAAGGAGGTTTCTGCTATTTCATTAACTCCTCCAAACGGGGAATGCCAGATGCTCTGTATGCAAAAGCGAAGGCCTTCTGCTACAGAGTAGCCCTTTTGCTGCCAAGCAGGGAGGTGAAGGATGAGCTGATATGAATTAAGAAGGGAGACAAAATACCCCATGAATGATAAAATTTACTTCCCCACCGATGCTAAGCAATAACTGAGTTGTGATTCAGAGTTCCAGTCTGATCCGTGCTGTGCACCAAGGCTACGCACCTTCCTCCCAGGGCTCCACGGGTTGCCAGAGTTCTGAACAGAGCTGCATCAGGCTTGCCAAAGATGAGTTTTTAGGAGCTAATAAATTTACTGGGGAGGAAAAAAACCACCAAACACAAAACCAAAAAACATCTTGATGTTTGTGTTATAACTATTTTAAAAGTATAGTACTATAGTTAAAATGATTGTCAAAGTAGGGAAATTTGTATTTCAGAATGCATTGGAAAGGTCTAACATTTTGCATCCTCTTACAGAAACGTTCTTGGGTTTGTTTTAGCCTGTTAGGGAGTGGGGGGGCAACTACTGGACAAAAGAGAGGATCACATAAGAAGCACAGAGAAAGAAGATAATGTGAGCAAGATGGCTTTGCCACAGTAGGCAACAGTAGATTTTAGTAAGAAGAAGATTAGAACAAGTAATAAACCAGGCAAATGTTATCAGAATTCCCTTGGAGTGCATTTTCCTCTAGGAACCCCAGCTTGAATAAAGTCAAGCTTTTCACATCAAGAACCTTGCTCAATTGCATGAAAGTAGAATCTTCTAACACTTTACTTAGCACATTTTCCCCACATGGTGTAAAATGAATAGATAAGACCTGTTGTCTACCAAATTTTACATTATTTCAGGGGTTAGAATATGTTTAGGGACTAAAGATAAGGGCTTTCACAAAGACAGAAGCTACTCCTATAAGCAAAAAACGTAGATAGCATCATGTAGAACTGGATTCTACAGCTGCATCTGATGGGACAGATCTGCATAGCACAATGTACTCCACTGAGGCTAAACAAAGGACTTTCTTATTAGACAAAGTGGGAATGTAATGCTAATGCAGATCTGCAGGTCTCAATATTTAAGCAAGCAACTGTACAGCAATGCACTAACATTAAATGTAATAGACTAATAGAATTGTATAGGCTGGAAAAGTTCTTCAAGATTGTCAAGTCCAACTGTTAACCTAGCACTGCCAAGTCTACCACTAAACCATGTCCCTCAGCACCACAGCTACGTGTCTTTTAAAGATGTCCAGGGATGTGACTCCACCACTTCCTCGGGCAGCCTGTTCCAGTGCTCAACCCCATTGATGAATAAATTTTTCTTAATATCCAATCTAAATCTCCCCTGGGAAAACTTAAGCCCATTTTCTCTTGTCCTATTGCCTGTTATTTGGCAGAAGAGACCAGCATCCACCTTTCTACAGCCTTCTTTCAGGTAGTTGTATAGAGTGATAAGATCTCTCCTTGGCCTCCTTTGCTCCAGAATAAATGGCCCTAGTTCCCTCAGCCACACAGTTGGTTACCAATACATATATTATACTTAAAAATATTCATCTTGAGACTGTGGAGCTTGATTCACAGAAGAGCCACAAATGTGTTTAAGCTGACCAGAATTGTGCTTTCAAAGCATGAAGTTTGCAGTGCTAACTATTGCAAAGAAGAAAGCCAGAAGCTGCTCCAGTATTGATGCTATTCAGTGTCCCATCTCTTCTACCTTGGAAAGAGAACTAATGGAAGAATATCCCTTTTATCAGTTTAATAAAAATTAGTTTAAGCATTTGGATAGCAAAATGAAAATTTACAGGAAAGCCTATGGAGGAAATAATTTTATATTTGTAGTAGAGTTAGAACAATGAACAGTAGATAACACTGAGCACCATATACAATTAAAAGGTAGTAAATAATGAATGTGAACATTGCACATGCTGGGCATTGAGTAAGCCAGGGACCTGGTGGGGCTAAAAGTAGTATGTGACCATGTTAAGATTGTTGCAACTCATATGCTCAAAATGGCAATGTTTAAATGATCCTGGCATTAACCACTTTTGAGTATTTGACTTTGCAATCCTAGTAATGTTAAATTCTTTAAGAAAGCTCAGGCAAGTTAAGCCTTAACTAATGCAGAGAAGCCAGTGTACTTCCTTATACATTTTTATGAGGCTATTTCCCTCATCCTCTACCCTTGCATTTTCCAAAAGAGCAGAGATTTCCCCTCACATTCAAAATACATAGATAATCCAGATGCAACATTATCACCTTCCAAACATACAAAGGTCTGAAAAAATGCATCACAGAGCCAACACAGTAGCAGATCTATGGCCCACAGGGTAAGAAAATTAAGCTTATATCAGGGTAGGATAGATGATCTTATTTCAGGGTCTTTTTCTTCCCTTGTTTCCATCCAACCCCAATGCAAAAACAAATAAGCAAATCTACTGCTGTTCATGGTGATAATGGAACATATCTTTAGTACCCTGCTCCCTGCCCCTCACGCCACCGCTAAGGGCTCCTCCTTCTAGTCAAATCCATGAACAAAGAGGCTCTGATGTTATGTCAGATCCAGCTTCCACATGGACTAGCCCTGTGGTGGTTTTACCACAACTGCTTGAAAAAGCAGTCATGTTAGTGCAACCACTACTCATGTATGCTTGGGAGCTTGTTAAAAAGACAAATCAATTTCTATCAAACTTTCATTCCAATAGATTCTTATTATGATCAGATAATAATGCAATTATACTATGACAATCAGATAAGTTTATGACCATCACTCAATTACAATGTCAGGCTACCTTTACTCATCAACAGATAACACTGCTTTTACAATCAGTTTAATCACATGAAAATTATAATCTCATCACCCATCTGTATCAATTGTGCACGGTGTCAGATCAGTCTGAAAAAATAGTTTCTGTTCTGAAATTCCCCAAGTAGAGCATATTAGCACACATATACATAGTTTTAATTTAAACACAAGCCATAGAAAGCCATAAACATATGGGAGTGTAACTAAAGTGTACAAGACCTAGAATTAATTGAGCAGCTTTATATTCCCGGATCTTTCCATTACCCTCCTGTCAATCTATCACAGAAAACGCACACTTTCTATTCATTATTTCATAGAAAGTTTATCAAAGAGAAAAACACAAGCTTTGCTTTTCTTCCCCCCCTCCCCCCACACGGGAAGTGTCTCTATTTTCTGCTTATTTCAGGCTATGAAATCTTTGTAGATTTGTCTGTGTGTTTTCTAAGAGCACAGGCAAAGCTGCAAGTTAGGCTTTTAGGCACGACTCCAGTTACGCAGGAGAACCATCTTAATGTTGCAGGATGTTGATGGTCTTCCTAGTCCTCCATTTCAAAGTTCAAAATGATGCCTTAGCAAATAAATAGCTTTTCAGCACACTAACATACTCTTCTGAGTCCTGAGATGTAAGATTTAGGTATGCTGTTAATGAACCTACATTTCTCCCTAAACACTTTCTATCTCACTGCAGTGTTAAAGAGGTGAGGCATTTAAAAATATCTGAAAGTTAAACTTCAGGATCAAGTCCTTTGCTGGTACAAATTCATGGAGCAGTGTAATTGACGTACATTAATGATTTTTATTTTTTTTTTTCCCAGCAGGTTCCTGTATTGTGAACTGACACCAAATAGTACATATAGTTCACAACATTTCCTTTTTTGGACCCTTTAGAAAGAGTTCAGGGAGACAAGAAGGGCCCATTGATAGCAGTTTGAAAGCCACTGTTTTAGCACACCACCCTTTGTTCATTCACCGTTACAGTCTAGAGGAGGCATCTGAAGCTTATGCCCTGACGTGTTCACTCCCAAAATAAGCTCAGCTGTCTGACAGGTGAAAGAAAAAAAAAATCACCACCTACATAAAAATGTTACCACACTTAAAAAAAAATAAATAAATGAATGCAAGCCCATTATGCATAGCCAGTGTTTGAGTGCATGAAAAGGAAGATGTGGCTTTATGAGAGCTTCACCAAGGGCACAGGTATTTTTAGCAAAGTGTGTGGGCTCTACAATTCAGTAGACTTGGGAAAAAAAACCACTAATATACTTGCTGGAAAAATCAAAAGCTGTACTAGTACAGTGAATATACGTATATAAAAGGGAATTTGTCATTGGTCCATCTGGGTAAAATTTTCAAACAATGCTTTGAAGATGTAAACTCTAAATACTGTTTCCAGGAGAGCTAGATGCAATACAGGGTTTTAGCAGTGCTCAGCTTCTAAGTGAAGGGTCATTAGACCCAGAATCCAGATGGAGGTGTCCATCCAGATCCCCACAGGAATATCCTGTTATTTGGGCAACAGCTCTGACTATGAAAGTAGAATGTAAACAGCAATCACTACCACCATCTTTTCATCTCCATGCTGTCATATATAGAAAAGGGAGAAAGTGCCACCACAGTCAACATTTTGAGGATCATTCCTAGAACAGAAGTGCCAGGAAGGTCTTCTGAAGGACTTAAGCATTACTTGAGCTAATTTCTAGATGTTTACAAAGCCTAGGTGAGTCAGCTGATTGGATTAGGGCACCTATGTAGCTACATGAAGCTAGCACCCACAGAAAAGCCAGTTCAGGTAAGGAGGAGATACTGGTCGATTTATGCAGTTTTTGGGAAGGTGACTGCTGAATGGGGCTTTTTGAACAGCAGTATGGACTTGAAGTCTGGTTAAATACCATTTTAATGTTCAGTGTCCTTCTGTATGGCTTGATAAGACTTTTAGATGCCTCTGTATTATTGAAAGTCAATAAGAAGGAAGTCCTGAGTCACCAAAGTACTTTTTTCTTTATTGTTCTATCAATTAGTGAGTGTGATGTGATTATTTATGACAAACACCGCAGAGATTTTTACAGCAGAGAGATCCAAGACTTTCATGTTGACATTATGTGAGTAAAAATACAATGTTACATGAGTTTTATAATCCTAGTAGAAAGAGGAGTTAAGCATTCTTCTGGACCCTTGCAGCCACCTAAGCTAAATGAGAGTATTCAATTCAACGATTAGTTTGCAATGTATCTCCCTTGTTCTGTGTACATAATTACTTTTTGAAAGCAACAGAAGCAATTTTTTATATTTTTTGCTGTGCATTATTTGTTCATTATTATTTGGCTGTACTTAGGAAAAAAGGATTTGGAAACCACAACTGTTCTTTGAAGTACGTCCAAGTTAGTTACGCAAGCAACAATATAAAAAAAAAAAAATTCAAGTGATTTTTAACACACACACTATTTCCTGG
>NW_008628833.1:34282-44715 GCF_000691845.1 Merops nubicus
TTTGTTTATAGAAAATTTCTTATTTGTATTCTGAGGACATAGGATCAGCTTCTTTTCTCCTACAGATTTTATCTTAAATGGTGTTCAAGTGTTGGTAGTAGGCAGTTTGGAATGCAAACCACCATACGTACCTAGCAACTGACAGCACACAGAGTGACTCCTGTTCTCTGCAATCTCCCCCACTGGTTAGAGATTCCACTTCAGTGCTTGTATGGCTAACTGCAAGAGTGTAGACCATTCAGCTTAGAGACACCACATTACAGTATTTTTTTTCTTTCTTATTCCAACTTGGTACTGCAGAAGAACTACACCTTTGAGTTGTTAAATCTAAGGCAGAGGGAAAACATAAAATACACATTATGATATGTATCAAACATTTTCTAGCTTTGTGGCCAATGGTACAACTTTTGGAACAAGAGCAGAATTTTCAGACCCTCCTCCCAAAGCTCAGTCTACAACAGAAGGCCAACTTCACTCTGCAATCATCCATGTGATGTAAGGTAGCTAACATAAAACAGAGGAAAAAACTTATAAAGCTAACTATTTGTGTATTGATATAAGGTAACTAACATAAAATAGAAAAAACTTATAAAGCTAACCACTTGAGTAAAATAGCAAAGAACTGAAGAATTCATTGGCTTGCTGATCACTGCAGAAGTGTTTGAAGAAAAGCAGATGCTTCCTTGACCTGCCATCCAAGACAGCTAACAACCCTCATCTGGGAAAACAGTCATAAAACTCAAAATTCACAAGCATCCTGCACCTCTCAGCAGAACAGAGAGAAAGGGACTATTGAAAATTAACAAAGAATAACACATCCTGAGGAACCACAAAGTAACATCTCTCACAAAATTATCAGTACAACCCAATTAACGAGGAAGAGCAGGTGTTCACCAAGGACAAGAACTGACCAAAACCGGCTCAAAACTATAAGCTTGCCAAATCACCACATTCCAGAGGAGAGGTGACAAGTGCCTTGCGAGGAGGACACACGGCCTTCCTCCCAGAGACCATTGCCCACATCTTGAAGACCCCTGCTCACAATTACCAAGAAGAAACTGCGCAAGCGTGAAGGACTGATGAGCTAATTAGCATACATTAACATACGGAGCGGGAGTAGGTGGGGTTAGGTGATGAATATGTCTAGGTGTCACATGAATATGCATTGTTTCACTGTATAACTGTGGGAGGACTTGCCTCCTCGGGCAGCACGTTTGTGGTGGAGCGATCCCCCGTGCTTCTGCGTGCAGGAAACACACCTACCGTAGAACCTTCCGGGTTATAGAGTCTGTTTCCATACGTCACATGGACTTCAAGAGTCAGCAAGCAAGAGGTTCAGATGCAGAATCAAGGAAACACAAAGGACCCAGCACAGTGAGTTTTTTAGTACTGTGCAGAAACAGTGAGGCCCACTTCAGAAATCTTAGTAGGTATGAAGTGATGTATGGGCAGGGATAATAGGAAAGGCAGAAAGACGAAGTGGCCGTGTGACTTGCCCAATTCAAATATCTCAAATGTGTCCCTGTCTGAACCCAGCCAATGCATGTATAGTTTGCTACCTATTTTCCATTGTGAACAGAAAACAGATATCCTGCTTTTCCACTACAAGACCTTTATGAAACATAAGGTCGAGTGCTTCAGAATACAGCCCCTTCTGGGGCAATACCACCACCCTAATTTACAGGAGGACACTCTCTTGGAAGCAGATTGCTTGGAGGTGTCTTCTACTGAAAACATGAACCATATATATAGGCTCATCAGGCACAGCAGTCTGACTCATCCACTACCTTGTTTTCAGGTCCTTAAACCTGACCTGGCAACAAAGCCTCCTACATCAGCATTAAGGTAAGCTGAGCAGTCTGGCAGGGACACGTCTCCTTTCTAACAGCTCTGCATTCAGCTCTCTGTTGTACAGCAGAAGGCCCAGCCAAACAACAGCAGAAACGAATGGGTGAGTTGCATGCTCACATTTGCAGGGTAATCACTGCTACTTTAGTCATTAACACATAGGTTCCTCACTACTTTTGCTGTAGCTTGTATTGAGTAAACAGTACCAAGTATCTCCCTTTGCACCTAGTACCAATCGAGATCAGACGCAATCACAAATTCATGTGCTTTCAGGTAGCGGCAATCATGTACAAGGTACTTCTACAGCACCAAAAAAGAGACACTACAACAGCTAACATTTGTAAAGCTCTCTGCAGAAATACAGGTCTAGCTAGGAGATCAAGAGGGCTTGGACAGACTGACAGTTTTGACAGATTCCTCACATATTTAAGTTGATGCCAGTGCTGACCTGCAGAAATGAAGCAATTATTATTCCACTGCAACAACAGGTAGAGCAGAGACAAGAACTTCTGCCAGCTTTCTGTGCACTCGGCTTGTCATACAGCCGTGGCTTGGCTAACAGTGCAGGGGCAGCCTGACAGCATAACAGACAAGTCAAGCTGTGAGACAAAGAGCTGTACATCCTCTGCTAATGCATTAAGTATATCCTAAAGCTTAATGCACTCAGTATTGAGACTGTAGAGGTGCTCCAGCACCTACTACAGCTGCCAGGTGATTGTAAAAATTGCTGGGCTGCTCTTCTACCTAAACATGCTAGATGTCAAGGGTGAGAGCTTCCATCACTGTTTGGAGCAAAGTCCACTCTGTCTTGGAAACAAGGAAGCAACTTCACTTTCCAATTACAGGACAAAATTTAAATGTGTCTACCACTGAGAATAAATTATCTTACAAAGTGTCTGGACATCATTTGGTTTATTCTGTTTATAATTGTTTATTTTTGCTGTATATCATCTATTTTTAAGTGTTTGTTTTATTTATTCAGGTGAATAGATATTTGTTTGCAACTGATTTTGGTTTTTTGCCATTACTATCCTTATTACATAATCTATGGGTTTTTTTCTATGTTAAAAAGGCTAAAACAAGGAAACAGAGCACTTTGAAACAGAGCGGGTTGCCTTTAAATACTGTATGTTGTAGTCACATATTCAAAGATTAGGGTGTCCAGTTAAGCACCTAATGTTGATCAACGCCCTAATCCATTTAAATACATGTGTCTAGAATAAGATGATGTACGGAAACAGACTCTATAACCCGGAAGGTTCTATGGTAGGTGTGTTTATTGCGTGCAGATGCACGGGGGATCGCTGCACCACAAACGTGCATACCCGAGGAGGCAAGTCCTCCCACAGTTATACAGTGAAACAATACATATTCATGTGACACCTGTACATATTCATTACCTAACCCTGCCTATTCCTGCTTCATATGTTAATTAGTTTATCAGTCCTTCACGCTTGCGCAGATCATCCCAGAAATTATGGGCAGGGGTCTTCCGGATGTGGGCAGTGGTCTTTGGGAGGAAGAATATAGTCTTCCTCGCAGCGTGCTCTTCACCCTTTCCCTGGAATGCGATGATTTTGCAATCCTGTAGTGCCTTTATCAGTCTGAGCTAATTCGTGTCCTTGTTTACCATCCGGCAAGGGGATTTATCGATGGTTTTGTGACGGGTGCCATCCTGCTTTCTAATTCTTGTTCCTTATGGTTGCCTTCTAGATGAGGTGGGAGTGTTCTTTTCAGGGTTGCTTTTAGTTAGATAAGGTCAGAATGTCCCTTCTGTCTGTAAATAAGTCCTTGCTAGCAAGAGAAAGCAAATTTTTCCATCTGCTGGCTGTTTCTTTTCCTCTTAAGCTGTATAGTCCTGTGTTCTATATTCTAAAATTCTTAATATGCATAATTATTATTTTCTATCTATTACTATTCTTATCCTGTATCAAAGATCAGTGTCTGTTTCTGCAGTCTTGTATTTAGGGATGGAATAATTGATCATCTGTCTTTTAAACCTTCATGACCATGAACTGCATGTGATATTTCTTTTGACTTTCCTGTTTTCTGAAGTACCTCTATTAATACTTTTGCTTTCCCAAGTATCAGGTATTGAGATCATTTAAACGCAGAGAATAATTGAGTGCTAAGCTAAGTGCAAAGCAACTCAGGCAAACATGCATTTCCAGATATCTTTCAAAATTCGCATTTCTAAGTAACATGCATTATGTTTATAAATTACTAGTGTGAAAAGAATGGCCTTGCTGGTATACATTTAACTCACCTTATACATTTACATCACATTTTCAGTCATTTCTAGCAGGCTTTTAGGAAGAAATGGATGAGTAAGGCAGGACAAATTTTAAAATGAATAGATGTATATTAATCAAGAAGAAAGCAAAACTACCACTCTTACATCTTAATTTTTTATAAGGACAGCAAATTATGACAAGCAACTTTCATTCTGATGAGATTTTCCATGGCCTGTATTTGTGTTAAAGACTTTGGTTTTTTGTTTGTTTGTTTTTTTAAGTGTGTTCATCTGAATCTGTAGACACTTATTTCAAGAAGTGACATTTGTTGGAAACTAACTTCAAACCAGAACTCTTTTATTCATTTGAAAGTATAAAAATCTGCTAACCAACTTTATCCCTAAATACTTAGACCTCCTGAAGTGAGCTATCTTACATACAGGGGATAACACTTGGTTATATGAATCCAAATCCACTTCGCTTATTACCTTTACTGCAGTTATAACCATTTCAGAAGGCATCAATTCTATATGTTTCACATATAAATTAAATTCTACGTCACTCAAGCCAAAACATATGAATAACCCACACCATGACTAATCTATACTAAATTTCTCAACAGTTTTATGGGTACCTAATAATTTAAATAAAATAAACCCATGTAGTGTGATAACCTCAAAAAAAAAATATTGAGCTAGCAATATTAAATTAAATCACAAGTCAGTTACTTGGAAAGTATTTCATACTACAAGTGAAACATGAATTGTCACATGACGGACTTAAGGATTCTTTTTTAAACTGATAAAACTGCATATTTTGTGGATAGAGTGTTTCACCGTGGTCAACAGGTTCTGTTGGTCTGTAAATAATACTGTTCTAAACCTGTATTTAGTATAGCAATTCTCAGAGAAAAAAAAAATCTACATAATTAAATTTGTACAAGAAACACAAATACATATAAAAAAAAGAAGACACTTATGCTTCTTGGTGTCTAACCCTATGGAATACCATTTGTATGCACTAGATAATAATATGCAACAGGACAATGTATGAGAAACAATGCTAGTAATTAATTTAAAAAGAAGTAGTTCAACATAGCCTTCGCTCATGACACATTAAATATGATAGGCAGAAGTGGCAGAGTGCTAATTACTCTAGCGATGTGATCCGTTTTCTAAATAGTGAGAACGTCAATAATTCATCAGAAGTGACTGTTAAAAAATTTAATGCCTGACAATACAAGCCTAGAAAATAGGAAGATAATCTTATGTACCTACTAGTTGACATTCAGAGGCTTTCTTTTCATTCTAAAATATAAATGCATTTTTCCTACTTGAGGCAATTTAGATTATGAAAGATGGCAGATGTATAACGTGTCTAGTTTTCATTGTTTCAGGTAGGCAGGCAAAACCCAGAAGAAAGAAATGCAGATGTCACATATTTAATGAAAATGAGTTTTACAAATACGTTTAATAAAATCTAAATGTTTTCTGATAATAGTAGCAGTCCAATTACACAGAAGTGACTATAGCTACATAAACATAAAAATATGGAGCAATTGGGTGTTTCTGCTGGCTAGATATCTCACTTACAGTTAAGAAATATCCCCTGCTTATCCAGAAGAGCTTAATTTGGCTGTTAATGTTGGCATCAACATTTCATGAAGAGAGTGTTAATGACCAAAAAGTCAAAGTATATTGCAGAAATGGACTGGTAAAGCATTATCTTACCTCATCT
Source organism: Merops nubicus (assembly GCF_000691845.1). Lineage (NCBI taxonomy): Eukaryota > Metazoa > Chordata > Aves > Coraciiformes > Meropidae > Merops > Merops nubicus. The sequence goes on from NW_008628833.1 coordinate 40,102, forward strand.
GAATTTCTAGTTTTTGTATTTTGCAGTGTACATTGTAATGTAAACAAAAATAGTAAATTGTAAAGCCTTACTGTTTAGCCTTGGTAGTGTGTAATTTGCAGATATGTATTTTTTGAACAGGAAAGGTTAGAAAGTTATTGTTGTATATCAAGAAATTAGGAGATAAGTACCCGTATAAAGGACAGCTCCAAAGAAAACCATGATGGCTCAGCTCTTCAAAGGTATTTAAGCACTTAACTTCCAAACTGGCAAGTGCATTCTCTCAAAATCAGTGACAATTAGGTGTTCAAATAAAAATGAGGTTCTCAAATGGATTTGTGGATATGGGGCTATGTCCCAGACTGGAACAGGTTAAAAGCTTCAATTAGGGTATGAGTGGATCATAATCTAATAGTCCAGCTACAAGAAAATGGGTTTAGCAATGCTATTTCTCTCCTTAACTGCTCAAACAAAATTTTAATGAAGGTCTTATAAAACAGTCTCACCATACACAAAACACTTAAACTCTCAGATCCTTGAATCATCATTTCAGTCCTCGTGATTTTTCTTACCATAGACCAAAGAGCTTTATGTTGTTTTCTAAGTCCCACATGTAATCCTTCATTAAAATTTAGATTGGTCCCTAAAGAAGATACTTCACACATTCTTGCCTCTAAGAACTGGTAACTGAATTTTATCAGTTATATGACTAAGGTAATTGCTGAGACTATGCTTGAACTATTTGCCCTATAATGTGACACACGTCGCATTTTTGCTTTCTTTCTAAAATTTTGGCAGAATTAGCTGCAACTTTTGGTTTCTGCAAACTCAAAGGAGCAAGTTTCATTTTGGCAGCATCAGATAAATTTCTCTCACAAGCACAAGCGTTCTATAAGCAAAGAGTAACATGAGCGCAGGACTAACCAGTACCTAGAGATATCAGTGATCTTAAATTATTTCATTTTAGGATCTTGAAAGGGAACTTATTTTCTCTTATTTACCTAACCAGACCACTTCCAGGGTATTTGTTATTCTGAGTATGGGTACATGAAAATCCAGAAATATTTTGTCAAAACTTAACTCGGAACAGCTTATGTGAGAAGATGGGTGATCTTGTAACATGTATCCACTGCAGAGCCAAAATCAAAACAGGCTGAATGCACATCAGAAAAATTTTACCTGTGAACTAGGCTGGAAGAACAAGTTCTCAAGGAACTGTAAAATGGCAGAAAATCATGCCAGGAAAACTGTAGAAGAAACAAATTCCAACTCAGCTTGTATAATGAGATGGGAAAAACACCACAAAACCCTTTACAAAACCCACTAAAATTAATCTGCCTAAATTATTCTAAGCAAGCCATTCTAAAACTCTTACAGTGTATCTGAAACAGTAAAAGAAATTAATCTACACCATTTGTACAGAGACAATACTTTGCATTAGCTCCTACCAGAAATGCCCAGCCTCTATAATTAAAGGCTGACTTTAATGCTTTATCTTCTGTCTGGATCATTACAGGTTTATTAAATACTGTGATTAACAGTTAGCCAACTTTAATAATTGCTTTTCTCTGAGAAAAAAAAAAAAATCAATTTTATTTTTTGCAGTTACTAAATCAACACATTTTTGTGCCTTTAGATTTACTTGGTTTTACACTTGACAACTATGTGCATCCTTACCACATACTGCTCTGTTTCCAGTCCAGTCCCTAAGAATTAGAGATTACCTTGTGAAGGCCAAATCTTTATGCCAATAGGAAAAAAAAAAAAAAAAAAAAGGCAGCCCAGCAAGTGCAGAGATTATTTGATCTCTTCACTAGGGAATCAGCCTCATCTGAGTGGGAAATAAAGAGGAGAAAATAATAGCAAGAAGCAAAGATATACATTGAGCCATGTGCTGTGACCCCACCACTTCTGACAACATAAGCAAGGTCATGTAAGGAGACATCACCCAAAAGTGCTCAGCAGGTGCTATCTTTTGATATTTTACTTATGGCTCACCATGTGTCAAAGTTAATCACTGTCCCTAAAGAAGTGCATTTTCACTGAACCAAAATGTTCATGAGTTCTGATTGCAGCTAGTTTGAGCACTGGATGGCTAGGAAGAAGTACAGCATTTTAGAAGTAAAAAATGAAAATCAATTAAAATTGTAATTCAGTATCACAATAGAATTAAATTTCACAATAAAATGAATTATTCCATTATGGCAGATTTGTACTGCATTTTATGTGGGTATATGACGTGGAATTACATTGACATGCCTGCATAATATTACCTATGTCTAAATATAACTGGATTCTAGTAGAAAATATAACACACTTGAAATATTTTTAATTTTTTTCCCCTTGAAAAATTATACTGATATAGACTCAAAGCTTAGTAATCCATTGTTTTGAATAGTCATAGAAGGGTTTGGGTTGGAAAGGACCTTAAAGATGATCCAGTTCCAACCTCCCCGGCCCTCCCTTGCTCAGGGACACCTCCCACTACACCAGGTTGCTCAACACCCCCTATAAGCTAGTCTTGAAGACTTCCTCTGATGGAGCACCTACAGCTTCCTGAGGCAACCTGTTCCAGTGTCTCAACACCATCATAGCGAAGAATTCTCCCTTACAGCTAATCTAAATCTACCCTCTTCTACTTTAAAGGCATAAACCCTCATCTTATCACTACAAGCCCTTGTAAAAGTTCCTCCTCAGCTTTCTTGTAAGCTCCTTCCAGACACGGGAAGGCTGTAATAAGGTCTTGCAGAGCCTACTCTTCTCCAACCTGAACAACTCCAAGTCTCTCAGCCTGGCTTTGCCCAAGAGGTGCTCCAGCCCTCTGATCATCTTTGTGGCCCTCCTCTGGACCTGCTCCAACAGGTCCATGTCCTTCTCACGTTTAGGGCTCCACAGGGTAATTATTAAGAATGACAAATTCTATTCTGCACGGTATTTAATGAAAGACTTCTGTAAATATGGCTTCCAATTCTGGCTTAACCGAGACAAATTTTCAGAAGACATTTGTATCAGCCTAAATCACAATCACTTAGTGGACTTACAGCTATTGCCCTGAAGAACTCTATCACAGATTCCTTTCATCTATATTGCAGTCATTACTTTCCATTGCTCAACAAAGTTTTAGCAACTTCTTTAATATTTTATAAAGTTCTGTTTAATAATGTCCTTTTCTCAATTTTCAGATAAAACACTGTATGTTTGTGGGGTTTTTGTTTTGTTTTGTTTTGTTTTGTTTTGTTTTTCAAAACCCTGTATATTTGGCATTCTTTCAGGTATTCATTTGTTAGTTTAGTAACTACTACATATGAATATAGAATATAACAAGTCAACTTCAAAGAAGTTCCTAGTGCCCAGTTTTCAACTATCATATAATTTGAAGAACTACCTAAAGTATTTTTAAAATTATTTTCCCTGCAGTGCTTAAAACATTTACTGTGCAAATATCTGCCTTTTATTCCTCAGCAGGTGGTTAAAGCTTCATTTTTGTGATAACTCTATAAGTCATCTTCATCAGGCAACATTAAAAGAAATCATCTTTCATAAATGTTTGTTTCCACAGAGAAGCTATCAGAATGTTGCTGTGATTTTGTTACCTTTGGGGTGCATTTATTATTTAGCTATCATCATAAAAAATTTAAAGCAGTGGATTGGCAAGGCAAGATTAAACAGGGTTCTCTCTTCCCCTCTCCTCCCATTTATGGCTAAAAAATTGTGTAGAGAAAAAAAAAAAAATCTAAAAAATGCCAAAAAAAAGTATTTAAAAAAAAAAGTGAAGATAGGATAGGCTGCCCTTAGAAACAGTAACTTCATGCACCCTAACCATTTCAAAATTTTATTTGAAAAAGATACAGATTACAGTGATTTTGTTTCAAAAAAATTTATCCAATGTACATGTAGGTAATTATAAGAAAAGGCATCAATGTAGTGATTTAAACAGCCTACTAATTTGAATAGCAGCACTGAGATTTGGGGATGCCTACACCATTTTGTTTTTACTTTAAAAAAAAGAGTTCTGCATTGTACACCATTAAAACACCATGAAATTCTGCATTTATGTCACTCTTTGCTATGGTATCAGATAACATATTTAGCATGACCAAACCTTTAACTTTGGCTACCTAAGCCCTATAAGGATGGGTTATAGACTTTGGATTAATTTCATTGCTTTAAGACTGAGACCGTGTTCTGGAGAACATGACCTGCTATACCTGTCCGCCACTATCCACAGCTGCTTGAAGAGGCCCTGAGGTGAGAGAACAAGGCAGCTCAAAATGGTTCTTCTACCATTGCCATATTTAAAGAAGGGACTTTACAGCCCTGTGCATGAGTTCCACGTACTGGACCTTTTTCTGGGTTGGGTTTTTGTTTTTTGTTTTGGTTTTTTTTTTTTTTTTTGGCATTGTTGTCGTTTGTTTTTTACTTAAAGCAGAATTTACAATTAATTTCATATTAATGTTCATATTAATAACCTGGAGTACTGTGTCCAGCTCTGGAGCCCCCTGCACAAGAAGGACCTGGACCTGTTGGAACGTGTTCAGCAGAGAGCCACAGAAATGATTAAAGGGCTGGAGCAGCTCTGCTGTGAGCACAGGCTGAGGGAGTTGGGGCTGTTCAGTCTGGAGAAGAGAAGGCTCA
>NW_008628833.1:44982-51400 GCF_000691845.1 Merops nubicus
CCTGCTTATGGTGGGTTGGTTGTACTGGATGACTTTTAGAGGTCCCTTCTAGCCCAGACATTCTATGATTTATATAATCTTAAAAGTTTTAACAGGAAGCCATCTAAAGTGAGCGGTGAGAGATACTAGAAAGAGAGGAGTTCCTGAAATTTCACCCTTTCCCAGGCTCAGACACTGTAATCAGAGAAGGCCCATCTGTGAGATGTGTCTTGTCAGCACTCCTATTTTGATTAAGGTATTTAAGAGTATTCCTTATTAATTAAAAAACCAAACAAACAACCAACAACATAAATCCGCAAACAAGAAAAAAACCCAGCTCTATTCACCTACCTCCTCTTGTATGTTCAGTGGTTAAAGAATTCACAAAAAAAAAAAAAACAAAAAACAAACCACAAACAAACAAAAGAACCCCAAGGAATCTGATCTGATCTGAGCCAGAAAGACTGAAATCTCCTGCTAGGATCCTCAACTCAAACCATCAATCACACAGACACCCCTCCTACTGAAATCATGACATAGCAAAGGAAAGAGTTTAAGACTGGTAATTTTAAATTAGACCTACCAGTTACTATTTAGCTAATAATTAATTTCCAGCCCACACCTAATTAAGTCTCTCAAACCGAGTATAGCCACCCAGATTCCCTCTGTCATCAAAGGAGCACAAGCAACACCTGCCTCTATAGGAGTCCTTCCCTGAGGGTCCCTCTCTGCATCACCATAGTGTATAGAGGGAAGAAAAGTTCTCTCTCAAACTTCTGTAAATTCCTGAGCTATTGGTTCAGTAAGCACAAAGACAAAGTACTATTGGGTGCAAATTGGAGCATAGGAGGTTCAAGGGGAATATCAGGAAAAATTTTTTCCCTGTGAGGGTGGCGGAGCACTGGAACAGGCTGCCCAGAGAGGTTGTGGAGTCTCCTGCACTGGAGTCATTCCAAACCCGCCTGGACGCCTTCCTGTGTGATGTACTCTGGGTGACCCTGCTCTGGCAGGGGGGTTGGACTGGATGATCTTTCGAGGTCCCTTCCAACCCCTGTGATTCTATGATTCTATGATTGGATTGGCTGAGCCAATACTACTACTCCTCATATTGCTGAGAAACATGCCTACATAGCAAGCTCAGTTATATTCCTTTCTGAGGAATTGGATGGTGTAAGTGGATTTCCCTGTGATCAAATTAATTTATTCAGCCATCCAGTGAAAGCTAGTGAATGACCTAATATATACACATATGACATAAATCTTTCTTTGACTTAGTTTTTGTAATGCACCTGCCAGTCATGTACAGTATATTATAAAACTCAGACACCCAAAACCCAAATATCTGCTCTTCATGTGAAGGAGAAAGAACACTACCATTATCTATATCTGCCTCAGAGTTCATCAAGAAATGTGAAACCTATAAAGCTTTCTTGCCTAAGCTTGAGGATGGAATAAATTCACAGGTCATTGACAAAGAAATTAAAGTATTGTGCATATTCAAAGAACATGTCTGATGTTTGAATGCTTCAAGGTGTTTTGATTTGGCTCAGTATATACTGTTAAAATCTGGGAGATGCTAATTAGCAAATTCTGTTGCAGACAGGAAATGGTGCCTCTTAGACTGTGACAAAATAGAAGATGCTGAACATTATTTTTTCCCTTGCAAATAGATACCAAATGGTCAGCTTGATAGGTAGAAAATAAAGCCTCTTTTACAGACTGTATCTTGTGGTCTATTTCTAAAAAGTTGTTCCATTTTTCACACCATTATTGAACACCCTGATACATGCTCTTTATCAAAGCACATTATTCTGATGGGCCCCCAACCAATGGTTCTTTTCACCTCTAAAGTGTGAGTCCCCTTCCCCTTTCATTCGTGGAGATGCTCTGAAGTCAAACAGGTTTCATGCAGGTCTCCCAACAGGCATCAATATTGTTATTCAACGTGGACACATTTGTAGGCACATGAGGCAACAGTGTGTGGCAACGTGTGGCTGTTACGCACATTAATCTCTCTCATTATAATAAAGCCTTTAATTTTTCTTTCCCATTTCTAGGCTCTTGACAACTTCACCTCAGTTTGGAGACTGTTCATGGCTCCTACCATCTGCCAAGAGCTGTGAAGGAAGCAACACTGTTCACCTGGGATCAAAAATACCTTCTGAAGGTGCTTGTTTTTCTCTCTCAACAGGGGCTGAAGCAACTCCTAACTTAGGCAGCCCAGTCAAGTGCTTAACATCTGTGACAATCAGCCACATCAATTATCCTCTTCACTCTTCAAGTTGTTAGGAGCCATAATCATATATATTTGCTGAAGGCATAGTGGTCATACTTCACAGATTGCCCTTAAACTAAAAAATGTCTAAAATAATGGTTCTATAGAGCATAGCTATTTAAAATAACTGTATCCTTTAATTCCAGTAATGGCATTTTTAAATTAATACTGAAACACCAGCTGAAAAGTATCTGCATTTTTATGTTCCTTCTTCTGGCTGCCCATGTTGTTATAGTATATAATACAATGTATATCTCCAATATATATCTGATAATATCTTCAACAAACTACAGAGTACTGGAAAAATTAACTATTATTGTCTGATAAGTTTTGATATGGGAAACATATTTTCTTTGCTAGAAACACCCAATTTCTGACCTTGTGACTTTATATGTGAAACATGCAGAAGAGAATAGCGCAGTTAAAATCTACCTTGATAACTCCCCATTTACTGCTAAAAATCCTCCTGGAAAGTGTTTCCAAACACATTAAGGACAAGAAAGTGATTTGGAATAGTCATCATGGGTTCAGGAAGGTGTAATCAGGCTTAACCAATCTGATAGCCTTCCACAGTCATAAGGCTACTTTGGTAGATGAGGAGAGAGACGTGGATGATGTCCTTTCTTTCTGATCAGCACTGATGAGGCCACATTTGGAGTACTAATGTGATTCTCAGTACAAGCAAGACATGAATTTATTTGAGTGAGTTCAACACAGGGCTGCAAATATGATTAAAAGAGTGGAGCATCTCTCAGATGAGCGGAGAGATCTGGAACTGTTCAGCGTGGAGAAGAGAAGGCCCATAGGTGATCTCATCAATGTGTATAATTACTTACTGAGAAAAAATGAAAAGGGAGCCAGACTCTTCTCACTAATGCCCAGTGACAAGACATGAAGCTATGGGCATAAATTAAAACACATGACATGCCATCTGAAAATAAGAAAACACTTTTCTACTGTTTAATCGTCCATAAGATGATCAAACATTGGCACAGGTTGCCCAGAGAGGTTGTGGAATATCCACCCATAGAGAGATTCGAAACCCAGCTGGACACAATCCTGAACAATCTGCTCTGGCTGACCCTGCTTGAGCAGGGAGGTTGGACTAGATGATCTCAAGAGGTGCCTTCCAGCCTAAATGATAAATTAGTCAAGAAGTCTCTGATTTCCTTCATTACATAAGCCACCCCTGCTAACTAAGATACAAAACTTTTATTTCAAACATATAAAGAAAATGGGGTTCAGATGCTAAATTTACTACAAAACCTCTGTTTGATTGCAGAAATGTTTATTCTCTCTCCACTTCAGTTTTTATCAGTATAAATTTTAATCTCTTTATATGCTTTTAACAAAATAAAATATATTAATAATAAGTGTTTAACTAACAATTAATATAACGTGTAATTTTTTTTACCTGAAGAGCTTAAGTAAAATGTGTATTCTAGAAAAAAATCAACAGACAAAAATGAAACCCTCCCCAGGCCGGTAGATGAGGTGAAGCAGGGAGAAGGAATCAGCTGATTGACAATAATTCAGACTAGCTAAGGATCTTCAGCCCTATCTTAAACAACCTTAAGTCTTTTTGTGAATATGCACAGAAGAGCTACAGTTCATACAGGCAAAGAGGAAAAGTGTAGAGTAACAAACTACACAAAATTTGTCACTAAATGGCAAAAATAGTACACAGAGCACCAAAGCTCCCTGGAGCCAGTAAATGTGCTTTTGGTAGCTCAAAAGAGGAGAGACAAAAACACAAGAATATGCAACTGATAAATGGGATAAAATCCCTTAAGTCAAAATCCATCTTTTAAGCTGTCTAGCAAAGCAGAGTCTTTCTCAAAATCTGACATCCAAACTATTGTAAGACTTGTTGTTGCCACACACTAAAAAAAAAAAAAGCCTTTACTTTACATTCTTGTTCTTCTAAGAGTGTACTTAATCCACTCTTAACAACTTCCGTGTTGCACCTGGAATTCACAACATTTTTGTCCTTCTGTAGGGCTCTCTCTTTATCTGCCTCAGTTTCTCATTTGTTACAAGGACAAAATTACATTTTCAAAGATGACAGGAACATTGCGACTATATTAAAGGTCAAGGCTTTTAGACAGTGTATACAATACAGACTATACAGACTATAAATATGATAAGTAGTTCTATCACCTGTATTTATAAACACAGTACTGGAAATAATAATACAATTATCTTTGAATTCAGCTTTCAGAAAACCATGGTGGTATTTGTAATTGGTTTTCTTTATTCCCATAGAAAAAAAAAAATGGCATCTGAAGTGCAAACTACAAGAAAATAATCTAAAATTAACATTTTAGCTTTCCTGTAGTACTCTAATTTCTCTCCTGTCTGTTCATATGCTGCATTTTTAAGTTCCATTCATCCTATTTTCATTCTTTCAAATTAATCTTCATTCTGACATTCTTTTACCTTTAAATGAATAACAGAAAATAAGATGTTTTGGGGCTGGGGGGACTGGGAGGTTCTGCCCATTAGCTGATATCATTGCTCAACACATATTAGCATGTGTTGTCAAAAATGTAGAAGCATGACGGAAGAACTCAAAAAAAAATACTCCTAAAAAAATTGCTACAGACCTAAAGCTGACCCATCTGGAGCAAGAGCAATGCCTGTCATGAACGTGCATACCTAAAACTCTGAAAGGTTTTCAAGCTGAGTGAATTTGCATCTGTTAAGAGAAACAAGCAGACTTTTATGCAGTGGAATGCAACACAGCAATTAGATGCAATTAAAATTATAATGACAGAGCCATATTTATTATGCTCACAGTAATCTCGAATATTTTTTTTTCTGGTACAGACAGAAACAAAAACCCAGTCTAGAATGGAGATGGATTTAATACCTGCTAGTGTCTTCTCCAGGGGAACTTGGCCCTTCCCCAGGAATGTCTCTTCATGCCTGGCACATCCCCAGGCATGGCCAGCTACTGTTGTTCCCAGAAAGCTATTTATGTTTTTGAAGCCCAAGAGCAATCGGTTTGGGTTCTTGGCTACATCTCTTCACTAACAAGGTTACCTGCCTTCCAGCTTTCCAGCTGAAACTCCCTCTTAACATGCAGGTTTTATAAAAAGCAAGATGCTTGCTCTTTACAAATGCTGATACCCACTGGAAACCGCAGTCAGCCATGTACTCCATGTCTGCTTTGTCTGAGTATGGGCAGCTACCGCAGGCAGCGTAACTGGAACTTCAGTTTAGAAGCCTGAATGGAGATCCCACCTGAGTGGGGCAAAGCTCCCAGTGCACGGACACTCGGCGTGTGGACACGTTGGTCGTGGGAGAGGCAGTGGGGTGAAGGGCACTCTAGTCTCCCCCCAGGAGCACCAGCTGGCCTGCTGATGGCTCAGCCAGGAAACAGGTGACTGCATGGCCAGCGCTGTTAGAGGCTGCACACCCTATGCGCCGGCCTCATGTCCAAACCTCCTCAACAAAGAGCTGCATTGTTTTCAGTATTACGATCCTGTATGATACTGTCTCTTCCTTGTCGTCATTGGAATTGTGATTTGCTGCATGAAATCTTTAGATTTAACATATATATGAAAATTAATATGCTATAAAGGTCAAAGACTAAAGAGCAGCTAAAAAGGCATATTTTACCTAAGGCCTTTTCACAGTAAAGGAAACCTGATGTTTATTTATGCAAATCGAAAAGAAAGTAACAGGTCAAGTACCGAACTGTGTTTTCTTCAATAGCTTTTAGAAATTATAACAATCGTATTTCTAGAGTTTAGATATTTAAGTAAAGACTGATTTTAACTATTTCAAAGAACCTGATCAAATTTATCTGCCTGCAAGAGACCTAATATCTTTATGAAAGCTTTGGCCTTAAAGATATGATTGCTATTATAGAAGAGCACGGCACAGCCTTACTCATCTTGACAAGTTCAAGGCAATGATGGATGATTTCTGAGAGAAAAATCTGTCGCTATGGTTTGTGTAGTACTAAAGAAAAGTGCCAGTAAATATGCCACTGAGTAAGTGTTCAGAAACACAACGGTATTGTTTGCATCTGTTACATAAAATAATTTTAATAGCTATAATCAAAGAACACTAAGCTCATAAGCTGTCATAATAGAATGACAATATATTATGTTCAAAGGTATAAACTTAGAATTTTAAAACTGAGTCTTCAGCAGG
>NW_008628833.1:51431-54746 GCF_000691845.1 Merops nubicus
AGGAAATTAAAGGCAAACATCTCTTAGGAATTTTCATTTTGTTCCCGTGCAGGTCTGCATGAGATAATTTTATGATAATACAGACAGGATGCTCTATAATGCCTGTAGCAGTTTAGCCAAAAAAAAACAGTTTATTACCACTATGTTTAAACAGTTTTCTAAATGTTACATGCAAAATTCTGTGATCAACTACTTTAATTATTTGACTAGAAAGACTGTGATTCTCTTCAGGGTGGCAAATCTGAGGGAATAGCATTGTTACAAAAAGAATACGCTCTGATTGTATCTTTTTATGTGAACAGAAGACTCCCAGAATGGTCCACTGGCATGAAGAACAAAGAGTGCCCTCAAGCTCAGTGTGAATATTGGTCTATTTCCTCCAAGCTTCTCCCCTAGCCTTCAAACTGAGAAGTAAAATGTGTTAGCTGAGGCTTCCTTAACTTGAATTTTAGACAGTGTGCTTCACTCTGGAGCTGGGATGGGCTAAGAAGGTAGGTGCTAGCTGTTCTTATACCCCAGCTGACTGGACCTTATCAGGCAGCAGTGATGCACCCATGAGCTACCACAGGCTTGCACTTTGCACCATGCACAGGTTTGCTTTTAGCTCACATATCCTGTCTGTTGCACTCAGAGAGCCTAAACCTCACCCATGGCACCTGTGAATTAGCTGACAACAATTGTGTCCTCCGGCTGGGATCACAGACAGTTACAGGTTACTTTGAAACCTGTACTTTTGTTCATTCAAGGATGATCTTGTACATTACTGTAAGTGGTTTGTTCTTTTTAAAGAACACATGGCAAATTAAGGAGTTTAGAATGGTTGTTTTATGAGAAATGTACTTCAGTGAATACCTGTTATACAACTATCATTGTGAAGATGAGCAGGAATTCCAAAAGCATGTTTGGAAGCAGTTCCATTAAGAACATGTGATACATTTAATCTTCAGCGTAAGCAAGGGGATAATTTGGCCAAAGGCTATAAAAAGTGTGTACTAACAATAAAATTGTGACTATCAATATTAAGTCCTTGTTATGTTTCTGGAACATGGGGAATGTTGTATCACCTTGACAGACACAATCATCAGAAAGAGACCAGAAAATTGCATGGACAAAAAATTAATATTGCAGAAAAAGAACCTACATCTAAAAAGCTTTTATAAAATACTACACAGATGTATTTTAAATGTATAATATTTGTTATGGCAAGCAAAAATTGTGAAAAATAATAAAAAGTGCATTTTGTCAAAACTATTTACATATTTAATCTTATACATTTATTTAACCAGATATAAGAAAGATAAAGATATTGTGCATCTAACTATATCCCACTTATGCATAATGAAGATCTGTCAAAATATAATCATTAATTAAAAAATAATCTATAAATGTCTAGAATTGAACAGATTTACTGGGTACGTATTTTTTTAATTTTGAATTTTTATGTAAACTCTCATCATTGTTGAAAGAAATATTTGCATTGCAGAAGAAATTCCAGATCTTTCAAACATGTATTACACTAGTTAGTAATGTAAATAATAATAGCCCATTAAACAAATTGTTACCTACATTAATGTGCAGAAGTCCCAGCAAAATGTATTTTATCTGCAAATCATTATTTTTGTTTAGAACACTTCAGTCTGATGACATGAACACAGAGGAACATACTCAGCATTCCTTATAGAAAGTCAATAAGAGTTTGCTGAGAGAGTAGAAATGTTTCTTGTCTACTATCTTAACAGGAATTTGTGTTAAAATTTTTCATACCATAGCAATAACTTACTCTATTAGAAAAAAAAAAAAAGGCAGTACAAGTAGAAGGTTACAGGTAGACATTCCTAGGTTTTAATCATACCTTGTAAAAAAAACCAATTTTTATAAATAATAGTAAAAAAATCATTATTTCCTTTCTCCCAGTTGTCTACTAAAACTAGTTTAAGATTGAAACATCTCAGAATATCAGTCCTGTGAACTGAAGAAATGGGACTGCCATGTTCAGAAGCTGGACTGATGGTTTGCAGACAGCTGTAAGCATGGTAAGTAAGACAGTTTTCATGACTGAACTTTATTAAGTTTGCAAGTTTCTGAGATTTGAACCTGATCCTGCGCCAAAGTGTACATAAGCAACTGGAGCTAAGTACAGCTGAAAGCAGAATCTGGCCTTCCACTTGTAACTTAATGGCTTCACAGTAATTTTCACAGGACATTACAGCATTATCAAAATTAATGCTAAACTTTGTAGAGCGGTACTGAATCTCATGCTTCAGGTATTTACACTATTGTAAATCCAGCACGGAAGGATAATTAGCTCTGTGTACCAAGTCCTAATGCTTTCCTCCAAAGCTTTGGTGCTGGACCAGACAATCGATTCTTTCCAGTTTAGGTATTTACTTTTTCAAAAGTACACTTCTCAAATTAAAGTGCTTAATACAGTTTCAACTGGATTCCACAGTTCAGTATAACCATGATTTAAAACTGGATTTAATCCAAAACTAGGACATACCACTTCTGTAGCAGCCAGCCCTTAAATGATTCAGCATAATATGAAAAGCACGTACTGTATAGACAGGTAATTAACTATGCAATTTTCCTGCTATAGATTAATGTGTGAAAACATTTTAATCACCTTTAAGTTGGTAGCCTGCATGCAATACTGTTAATGTATTGTGAATTTTCAATTACTTTTCCTTAATTTGTATCCTTTTTAATTGTCTCATCTAAATGCATTTTTTTTTTTTCATTAAAAATGGCTGGAATAATGATGTAGGAATGGTGTTCTCCAGGGCCTTTTGATTTTCAGTTCCAGTCACCTGCGAATTATATCTTCTGTAGTACTTGAGTGAAGATCTGCCATTAGGAAACTCATAATAATTATGACTCGTTATCAGACTACGAATGGAAAATAAACCTATACTTTAAAAATTACTAGGCCTCTGGGAAGAGTTAGAGCTTGATTTATATTAGGTGCCTGGTGTAGCCGATAGGTACAGGTTTGTAAGGGAAGGCCTGGTAAAATCACGGCTCCAGCCTGTAACTTGGGCTCAGCAGAGAAGGGCTCTGGGAGAGGGACTCAGCTAGAACAGAGCATGCGAGGCGTGCTGGGTGTTTGCACCATGGTGTTTGGTGGCTGGTTAAAGTGGGCTTGTTGTGCCTAAAAAATATGTAAACTAATGGTCAACTAATGGAATAAAAAGGCCGGGTATTTTGTAAATAAAGTTCCTTCTTTGCACCTGCCTGGGGACACCGTGCTGCTCCGTGCCACCCAGACTGACACAAGATGTGACTGGAGCAGCATCACTGAAACCCACGAGAGAAGTT
>NW_008628833.1:54925-56509 GCF_000691845.1 Merops nubicus
TGTGTTTTATGTTGGGTGCGTGTTTTAGCCGATAGGTACAGGTTTGTAAGGGAAGGCCTGGTAAAATCACGGCTCCAGCCTGTAACTTGGGCTCAGCAGAGAAGGGCTCTGGGAGAGGGACTCAGCTAGAACAGAGCATGCGAGGCGTGCTGGGTGTTTGCACCATGGTGTTTGGTGGCTGGTTAAAGTGGGCTTGTTGTGCCTAAAAAATATGTAAACTAATGGTCAACTAATGGAATAAAAAGGCCATTTTTTTTGTGAATAAAGTTCCTCCTTTCCACCTGCCTGGGGGACTCTGGGCTGCTCCATGCGCCCATACCAACACACCCTGAAGGCTATAGGGCTGTGGCAAACCGTTCTCATCACCTGTGCTCTGTCTACATTTTATCTATTGCAGACCTCAAGGCAAACAGTTACACATTTACAATACGCTCACTGCAAAACAAAAATACAGATAAAATTCCAATAAATACTTACACAGCCATCCATGTTCAAATAAGAGTTTGAATGGTCAGACTTCTTATGAAAATTATCACAAGTACATTTACAAAATTGCTTTTTGATCTAAATAAGATCACTGCAGACATTACTCACAGCAAACAGGCTCTCTCTCCTGTGTACCTCCGATTCAGGGTGAAATGAGTGGGACAAGAATTTTCTCACCTAATCATATAAATATAGCATGGCTAGAGCTCTTTGCTGTATTTTGTCACAGTCCTGTTATTCTATTACTTTCTAGATGCAAATGTTTTAAAAGCCATGGAATTCACTGCCTATTATTGCCAGCAGCTCGGGCTTCCCTGGTTGGAGTAAACAAGTGCAGTCAGAAATGACAGGCACTTGCCTGCCCTTCTCCCTCTGAGGAGCCCAGCACGTACCAGTGGCCATGGCCAGCACAGCACAGAGCCTCACTTCAAACAGGTATATCACCTGAAAAACACTGCTTCAAAAGGGGATCAAGAACAGTGATCCACACAGAAAACTGCCATTAAAGCAAGCTGGTAATCAGGTATGGAAGTGCTTCACCAGCAGCATTTCCAAACGGCTGAGGCGAGCTCTCCTACACTGAGATTTCAGCCACTCCAACAAACAACTCGAATGAGAAAAGGAACCTGTATTAATAAGGCAAGATCTAAACTGTAAGGCTTATAGGGACATCTATGAATTGCCTGAAACACCTCGTGTATCTTTCTTGGGTGGAAGGAACTTCAGAGGGGGTTTTTATTCACACCAAAAGGTCACCCTTTTGTGAGGCATGCACCCAGAATGTGAGGAGGCAGTAGATTGAAAAGGTTTGTCTGCTTTTTGGCAGACAGTATTTTATTCTGTCTACACCAAAAAAGATTGCATCATAGGGGAATTTCCCTGAGCTATGTAATAAACTCTCCTTCTGTTTGTCTTTTTTTCTCATATTTTACTATCCACGATAGAATAAGAGTAGCAGAAAGGTAGAAATGGAGGGGAATCCTGCCAATTCTAAATCAAACAAGGTGCTAAGAAAAGTTAGCACAGCTGAGTGTGTGACTTCTAAACTGCTCTTCAATTCAACAAGTTGACAGTTGTGTGGTGGTTTAAACCACTTTT
>NW_008628834.1:0-35820 GCF_000691845.1 Merops nubicus
TGGGTGCCCGCTGGGTGCCCGCTGGGTGCCCCCGTGTCGCCTGCGGGCCCTGAGCGGAGCTGCGGGGCTCGGAGCGTCTGGCGGGCTTGCAGGGGTGCCCCATCACCTCTACAGCTGTCCCTCGGTCGTACCCTTCACATCTTCTTGACAAAGAGACAATCCAGTACCACATATATATGTAAAAGTGAAAATGAAACCTTTTTTTCTTTTTCCTTTTTTTCCCCCAGAACACCTACTCGAGTGCAGTGAGAGCTGAAGAGACAAGAGGTTTTGCAAGAGGGTTTGGGTTTGGGTATGGATTCCGGTTTTTTTTTCTCATTTTAATCTTTCTGGCTTTCAGTGTGTAACTGACTGTCTTGCTCCTCCACTCGAAGGGGTTCCCCTCCTTGTGCAACAGCTGCTGTTTGGGTTTCTACACGATCCCTGATGTTTGTTTTCTTTTCTGCAAGATCCCTGATGGTTGTTTCTTTAAGCTTTGTAGCAATACAACGCGTGCCAATAGCTCATTTTTCAGGCATTATTATTTTCTACTTTAATTACATTAGTTTCATGCCTTTAACTTCAGAAATGTACCCTCCCAGCGTAAGCTTTTGCCTGCTGTAAAATCCTTTGTTGCTTTCACTGACTGCCCACTTGCTCTGGTATTGCAGGGAGAAGTTGTGCATTCCCTTTATTTAGTGCCTTCATCATTTTGTAAAACTCAGATATAGCCTCCCTCAAGCTCCTTCTTTCTGTAGCAAACAGTGCTAGACATTTTTCTGTGCCTCTCTAATAGCAGTAGCTCCATTTACTTGACTGTCTGTCCATCCTGAGCTGAGACCAGAACTGCTCAGACTAGTCAAGATGTGGGCCCATCCAGCTTCTCTGTAGTGCTAAATCATGACTGTATGGTTGTGAATGCTTATTTCAGTTGTTGTAGAACTTATAAATATTTAGAGTGATAGCTGTGATGTGTTGCAGTTGTAATTAGGTATCTAATTGCAATGTAGTTGTACAGGTGAGATATTTATAAAGAGCAAGCAAAACATTTTGGACGATAGGCAGGATACATGCATGTTTGTGTCATTTCCTTGAATGCAAGTAGAATTCTAAACTGATCATTTAATTACAATATAAAGATAGCAAGCAATGTGAACTCTTGGGTGTAGAAGCTATTTATGTAAAGTTCATTACTGCTTTGCAAAATCCTCAGCGTTAGTTGGCAAATTCATATATTAGTGTAAGAAACACAGATAATGCTTTTCATTTTGATGGCTTAAGATTTTAACTGCAAATAGCCGTGTGACCATACAGTATGCTACACATAGGGACACAGGGATGCTACTGGACTGGTGCAGGAGAGCATCCTATTTCAAACAGCAGCTTCATCTAGTCATTAGTAACAGCAACTGTTGTTGCCTCTGGTGCTCATTAATAGGTAATTTTTCAGAGAAAGATGAGACCTAGCATGCACTTAATCTGAGGAGTTCTAGATGTTGCAGAACATAGCTGCCTTAGCCATGTTTTTCATTTTATTTTAATTCTTTGCTAGAAGACCTCTTCCATGTAACTGTAGAACTGGTGAGATGTTCCTCCCTAGCTGCAGTGTCAGGAGGTAGTTGTTGCTAACACAGTAGACAGCAAATTGTTCTCCCTTTTCTGAAACAGAAGAGTAAGCAGCAGGATTATGGATGTTGGTTTTAACTGTGGTCTGGCCAGATGTTCTGGAAATCCCACATTACCCTGTGGTTACTAGACATGATTATTTTCATTTGAGTCTTTTGTGTACTTTTAGGGGTTTCATTAGTTTGCAACCTTTCAAAGCCAGCTTTATATGAACATATTTTAGTGATTGAAGATGCTTTCTTTACTACTTAAATAGCAACTTTTTGTGTGCAAGCTGCATTTCTGTTAACAGAAATGCCTTAGGCTCTGCAAAATGTGTTTTGCTGATTGTAAGAAAATGGCAGACAATGTTGAATGGTTTCTCAAAGGGAACTTCTAAAGCTTAGTAAGAGTTTGCTTTGACAGACAAGTTGGTGCTTTCACTAAATCAGTAGGGTTTTTTTGCTTAAAAATAGCCACCCTAGGTTGCAGTTCTGCATCTATCCTCTTTTTCTAGAAATTGATATCTTGTTCTTTTTGAGTGACTGACTCATACATGCAAACAGAAGGATGCCTTTTGGTTCCTTAGAATAGTTTGTACAACTGTAGAAGAAGAAAAAGCATATTTGTTAATGTGATAAAAGCACAAAGAGTAGGAAGGAAGCTGAGTGTTAGATGTTGAGACATGACTAGGGCTTACTGGATAAGGAATTACAAAGATCATACTGCAGTGAATATAAGATGCCAGGAGCTGACTGGATTCTTTTAACCTTGTTGAAATGCTACAAAAAGTACTGAGGATTGTTGTCATGTAGAGCATGCTGAGATCCTGCCTTACCCAGCAAACACAGCATGGGTGTAGTTTGCCATGCTGGTCTTTTGTTACTTATTTTGTGCATAGTTCTGAGTGAGTGCAGTACCCTTGGCTCTGTAAACAGGTGAAACTGCTCCAGAGCTCCATGTCTAAGCATTGATTAATGTTTTATTGGCAGTTAGAATGAAAAGGCTTTTTTACAAAATGAGGATTATTCCACAGTTTTCCCAGAGAATCCAGAGAAAGAACATAAGAAAGTTAGGCTGTTTCTTTACATTTTTACTGGTTCAAGACAACAGATAAATCTGAGAGCCTCAAGATGTTCAGTAAATGCACATATATATGAATGGTAGCAATGTGGGAGTTTACTGCTGATGTGCACGAGTGGTGGGTTTTGAATTCCATGTGTCCAAGTTACTGAATTCCACAGTGCTGTTCAGGCAATAGGAAGCCTGTAAAGCTGATTAGTTTTTAGGATGAGGGTTCAGATTAAGACTATTAATGAAAATACATCTTACAGAATACTATCATGGGAGTATCTTTGTGGACATCTTACAGGTTGGACTCTGGGGACCAGACACTTTTCTGTCCCACTGTGTAATTCTACTTGTAAAGCTGCAACAACTCACAGGCTTAAAAAATTATCTTGTACTTGACTTGAATTTACTGGCAGTGCTTTGTGTCTGTTGAGAATACCATTTTTTTAAGGTCGTGCTAAGGAATTACACTGCTCCAAGTTTTTGCACTTGAAAATCATTTAAGGTGATACTATGTTATTAACTGGAGATTCAATTTTAGCATGTATTTCAAACTGTATGAGTCCTGTGGACATTTTATTATTTATATTTTTCATCCTTTGTCCACATGCACTATTTATGGTGAATTTTCCTGTTTAATGCCTTTCAGCTGCAGTTTCTTTTTAGCAGTGGAGCAGAAATTATTTTGAATGGACATTAAAACCAAAAAACTAGGTTTTATTTGGAAGAAAAAGAATCATTAAAGGGACAAACCGAGTGTAAATCATGTTTAAGTTGATTGCAGTGATCAGGCATATTGCAGTTTTCTGTGAGATAACGTGTCCATGGATAGCTTTTGGTCACTACCCTTTGCTGGGGAAATTGCTTCCTGGATAAAGCTGAAGAAAAAAATGGTGAGAACTCCAAAATTAAGCTAATGCTCTATTGTAAGCAAAAAAGCCTTATTCATTACTAAAGAAAAAACGTGCTTTAAAGTTGTGCTTTGGGCCATTCTCACAGATACATATTAAAAAGCTCAGGTGATTTTTTATAAGATCTACCAGCTGCTGCTGTAGTGAAGACTGTGATGAGCTTGGAGGTGATTTGGTTTAGGGGTTTCTTTGAAACTAATTTAGAAATTGCAATGGGAGTTGAATTTTCTGACTAGAAGTCTGGTGTGAGGATTGGAAGGGGCAACTTCATACTCCTGATATGCTGGATCTGATAGAAATCCCTGTATCCTATCATACACTTTGTTAATGGCTTTCCAATGAAAGTCAAAGAAATGAAGTGCACCTGAGTCACTGGAATTTAACAATAATATGATCCATCATGTGGCCCTGAAGAAGCTATTTTAGAGGATTAGAGTGTCTTATTAGGCTATGTGTAATATTTATGTGCACCTTGTAAAATTCTTCTTGGCTGGGATGAGTAACTTCCTGATGAGTAAATAAAATATCACCCTAGATTATACATTTTTCATTTTTCTTCTCTCACCCAGATGTTTATATTATGTTCATTATTAAAGTGGAAAGTGGGGTTATACAGTTAAATATTTGTCCCTGTTGTGGAGGACTGATTTGAGTGACAGCACATGCTGGAAACTTCCAGGCTGGAGTAACTTTTGTTATGGCAGTGACTCCCATTAGTAACAGCATGAGAAAATCTGGTATGCAGTCATATTTTTAAGGGATATCTGTGTACTGTGGTTTCCTGTGATATCGTTCAGCTACTAAAATGTACTTTTCTGACTTTGAAAATGTGTCTTGCAACCATAACATCCTTAACGTCACCTGGTGTAACCTGGCTGAGCTCAGTGGAGCTACATGAATTTATATGAGGCAATGATGTGGTCCAGTAAAAGAATGAATGTGGACAGCTTTGAACTTGTTGAAATCTAAATTTCATCTGAATTAATCTAGATTCACCCTCACAGGAGGAGATGATAGCACTTTCATCCTGTGCTAGGATTCAGTTTATTTCTGCTCTGTGCAGAAGTTGTAGCTCAGGGTGAGTCTGCCTCGTCGCGTGCACGTCTCAGTGTCTTGTCCTCCAGTTGACTAATTTAACAGCTCGTGAATCAGACTGCACTGCTCAGCAGGCCGTTGGGCTTCTGATAATTAATCAGATATGGCTTTAATTACTGACTTTCAGCAGAACTTAACTGTGGTCATCTGTAACGTCATCTATTATTGACATATTGTAGGAATATAGGCAAGACAAAAAGAACTTGCAGGAATTTCCTAATGAAAATTATAATGATTTTTCCATCATTTAACCTTTTTTATATTGCTTAAGCATGGCCTCCTCATTTGGAGGTGCCTGCCCTTGCATGTATAACCACGTGGTGTACCATGTTGTTGCAAGCTTTCTGAACTGCAGACACTTATGTCTGAGGTAACTGGCGTTTACAAGGAGACACCTGCTTGGCCAAGGCTGTTGACAAAAGATGTGTTGTCTTTTGCTGATTAGAAGTACAAAAAAAGGCAGTGTCTGTCACAGCAGGTGGAAAGCTGAAGTAATAATAGTGATGTTAACTGACTTATCCCCAAGGTCTAAAAATTACTGAATAGTACTGACAAGAGAGAGAGACAGTAAAAGAAAATATTGGGTTTTTTCCTAAAACAAATTTGATTTTTTTAACAATACCACTTTATAAACCAAATAAGGGAATGCTGAGAGTTTGTCAGAGATCTAATAGGGAGAATTAGAGAGAAGAAGACAGGAAGAAGGTGTGTAAAGGAGAGGTCACCTCAGTTAAGGTATGTGTGAAGCCAGGTCCAGCCTCTGAAATAGCTGAACATGAGTTCTGATTTCCCAGTTAGGAAGCGGAAGCATGGAGATGAGGACTGGGATTCTAGAAGTGCTGTATAATTGCTCTCTCTGCTGACTGATAACATCGCAACACTCCTAAAATTTCGGTACCAAGGAAATCTCAGCAAGAAATTTTGCTGTCTTGGTTGCAGCCCTGCTGTAGATGTCACGCTCTGTCCTTTCTTCCCCTCCCAACCTCTGTGCATTTCTAATTCTCCGTTCCTGTTGGAGGCCAAGATATATGTTTGACTTAATTGGAATTTCTTCTTAGAGCCTTGCAACAAGACTGGATTAACAGTTGAATCATCCATGCACAAATTCTTGGAAAGTATTTCATATTTCAGCTAGAGTTGGGAGCAGCAGTAGGAGGATACACTTCTATGTTTTCTGGAGTGCCATTAGTGGAATATGCATTGTGTAGGGAAAATTGCTAGGGAAGAAATGAATCATAGATTATTTATTTAGCAAGGTACATTATTGATGTTACACTTGGGTGACTTTTTGCAAACATAACGCAACTAATAGGGCAAATTTCTATTAGCATGTTTAAATTGATGCAGACCCTACTGCTTTCTTGGTCTGTAAGCCATTTGGTAAGAGACGCAACTTACTGACATATTCAGGACTGGTTTCATGGCTTATTTTTATGGAACACATGCAATAGAAATGTATTCCCCGGGCACAATGTGGACACTCAGTAAATACCTGATAACACCACGGTCACTTGCATCTTTGTAGTTTGTATTCAGCTGGTGAAACTGGTTAAGAACAGTCTGCTTCATGTGTGTAGGTAGGTTGTGTATGACTTTGAACTGAATGTTTGTGGATGCCCGTAATTTTAGGAACACTTGGGTGCTGTAGCACCTAAATGAAGTGAGACAGCCACTCCATCACATCAGATGCACAGGTCAAGAGGATTTCTCCTCTGTTCAGAGTTTTTCAGTTTCCCAAGAGGGGATTGATTTGATTTGTTTCATCATTGATAGTTCAGCATTGAGTAATCTGTGGTAACAGAATTTATCTAGCACACAGCAGGGACTATAGGAGAACGTTTAGGTATTCTAGCAATGATTTCTTTCTCAGATAATCACAGATACTAATGTTTTGCTACCTATTTCAAGGCAAAAAGACCTTTCCCCACACAATGAAGATACATTTACAGAATTGCTGATATTGAATGAAAGAACACATTGAGTTTGATTTTTCTGAACAAAGAACCTGTAAAGTTTGTGTACAGTTTTCATCTATGAGTTTGTTAGTGTCTATACAGGGTCAGTAAGTCAGAGGAGAGGGATTGAATGCTGTGAAATGTGCTTCCTACAGTTGTTACAACTGTAGACCATAAAACTATTCCTAACTTTCAGTGGCTCTATAGCAAGTGAATCTTTTCTACCCAGTACATCTCCTTTAGTGTGATGGGAGATAAGACAAATGAGTAAAGTAAAATGGAAACAACATAAAAGAATCTTGATGTATATATTCAATATTAGATGTTCAGGGTGCAGATAGCACATATATTTCAAAGAATTTTCTGTATAAAAGGTTTGCAAACTGCCAATATATCACAAGTTAAAATATTAAAACTTGGTGCGAGGTGCACTGAATGCTGTTAAGTGGTGTGGTCAGAGTCTTCAGAGGTATAAATCCTCTGTAGATGAACTGATGGAGTTAGCAGCTATATAACATCAACTTGACATTGATTTAACCATTATTGTTAAATTTTTCTGAGAGGTAAGAAAAGGGGAAAAGAAATAAGGGGATATAAGAACTGGGAACAGTGAGAGGTAGGGTTTGAGCTACAGTGATTTGGTTCACTGCAGATGGAGAATAGGATTTGGCTAAACAGAGCACAGAATCTTGTTGTGGTTTGAAGCTTGGAATGGGGGCGTGACCTTCCAGCAACTGGGAGGACCCTGGGTGGGGGTGAACCATTGTATTCCCTCCCCTTCCCACACACACTCTGATAAGAGGCAAGAAGTGGGTTCTCATTTCACTCCTGCCTTGGAGCTCGGAGAGGAAGGTTGTCCTTTCACTCCGTGGGATCCTAGAACCATTTCTGAGGGTTTTGTATATTTTATTTTTTGTATTTTTTCCCCTAATCTTTGTATATATTATTTTCATTACCTCCCTTTTTCGTTTTCTGTTCCTTGTTAAACAATAGACTTCATTTTTTTTTTTTCCAAAGTCTCTCTCTCTCTCTCTCTCAGGGGGGGAGAGGCGAGTACATGGTTCTGTTCTGTGTGGGTCCTGCCCTGAACCCCTTTTTACACAGAACCAGGACACATCTGTACCATATTCAGTCTGTTAACCCAGGGCTGACTTCCGAAGTTTGGGATACAAGTGTCTTCTGCAAGAAGACTTACACTTGATGGAGAGGGCTGGAGGCCCAGGGAATGGAAGAGAATGGTGTATGTATGATATATGGGAGTGAGCATTGCAGAGATTGCAAATCCTAGGAAAAGAAGAGAGCCCCACCTTAAAATGAGATTAAAAGATACGTATATGGGACACAAATGTTATTATCATGTCAGATATATTCTGGATCAGTTGTGAAAAGAGCTATGCAAATAAGTAGCTCCAAGCACAGTGACTAATTAAAACTCATTTCCACTGCATTTTTGTTGAGGTGACTGACATTTTAACTAAATTATCTAAGGTTGTTTGTCAAGGGGCCTGGAAGGCTCCTGCCAGCATTGTTCCCCACCCTATTCATAGCTTTTTAACATCCCTGGAAGGGCTGTAGTTTCTCCTCCCTGCTGTTCTCTGTCACTAATCCACTGTCACTTGTCCTGCCACCCAACAAAGAAACTGTACAGGCAGTTGCTGACAATCTGACTAGGAGTATTTGCTGGCCGGCTGGCTGGCTGCTCCCCACTGCCTGCCCCCCTCTAAGGAAGTCAGGCCCATGGGTTTGGGTGTTGCATGTGGGCTTTTGTCATATGTTTCAAAGAGCCATTTTAAGAACTTAGTTAAAAAAAAAAAACAAACAAAACCAAACATTTAAAAATCTGTTTTCGTAGCAGGCATACAGGCTCCACAGTTATTAATAGAGGGTTGACAGACAGAATGAAACCTTGTTTTCTGACAAAACCAAGTTAAAAATAAAAAACATGTTGAAAAATCTGGTAGTTTTTAATAGCAGCGACAATATGAATTTCCAGAGATACTTTGTAGCCATCTCCCTATGTAGGGGGCAGAATTTGGTGATGCTCTCCTAATGGATATCCAAGAACAGGGTGTGTCTGAGCTGGTGCTTCCTGGACACTCTGGTGACAGAGGGCTGATCTTTGGATACCTGACAGGCCTTCCAGGAACACACAGTTCTGAACACAGTGCTCCTTTCCGTTTGAGGAACAGGCAGACTGCTCTTTGTCATCTTTGTCTTTTTTTCTTTTAGGGTGGAGCTTTACTGGTTTGATGTCAGAATGAAGAGCAGGATACCTCTCATTCTTCTGGCTTGTGGCTCCTTTAACCCCATCACAAACATGCACATGCGTTTATTTGAGCTGGCTAGAGATCACCTGCACCAAACAGGTCAGTGAAGTGGTGTCAGGACCACACACACGGTGTTTTACTGTGAAAAGGAAGATCTTTAACACCATAGATAAGCTGTCACTTTACAGCTGGCTAAATTTTAATATTGCTTACTTATCATTCAGTACAAGGCTTCCATGGCGTATTCAACACAGACCGTCTCCCATTCCCTTTTCTTTCAGTATTGTCATGAGCATTCATGCAAATAAAGTGAAAGTTTTATCAGCGGTTTTCGAATCGTATTCACGGATCAGGCTGAGCCTTGTGAAAGAATGTGCTTAACAATTTCCAAACTGAGAAGAAACGTTTATGTTCAAATTTCATGCTTTTATGATACATTGTGTTTTAATATGAAGAAGTGTTACAGTTAACAGTTTTGACAGCCAGGTGAAACTGGAGAAAAGATGGAACATTAATTATTCATTAACCCTAAGAAGTACAAGTTATGTATCTCCTCTAGCACAATAAGTTCCTCATAAAGGAAATCAGAAAAGCTAGATGTCAGCAGGCTAGAAAGTTGCTGCAGCAAAGGAGAGAGGTGAGTAACAACAGGAACTGAAGCAAGGATCAGAAAAGCTAGTGAGAAGCATTGAACTCTGGAAGCTTGATCAAGTACTTTTTTTGTTTGTTTGTTTTTTCCATCTGGGAACTAAAATATACACATATGTTTCTGGAAGAGAAAGTTATTGGAACCCAGCAGAGAAGTTTTCAGGGAGGTGGTTCAGTAAGAACCTGAATGGAAAATAATAGTAAAAGGAACTTGACTGTTAAACTGTGGGGAAGCAGGGGGACAATCTGATAGCCCTCTGGTACCATTGTGCACTAAAAGCAGCAACTATGTATTCAGCATACTCTGTGAGAATACTTTGACTTTCATGAGGAAGAACTGCACAACTGGCTCTGAGGGTTTCCTATGAGTCTCTAGTGTAATTGTAAAATTATTTTGTTGTTCCCACAGGACTAGAAGGAAAGGGTTAAGAAAGTATTTGAATTGGCCTTTCTCACTGTAATTTTGTAGCTGCTTCTGCAGCCCAGGTGTGCAAGGAGTAGAAAGGCAATGTGAGAGCAAAGACCTATTTTACAGTCCAGTAACCTATTTCTTTGCCTTGAAAGAAGGATAGAACTAGGAAATTAATTATGATTCTGTCTGAATCACAGTTCATTGCCTGGTCTGTTCCAGAATCTGTGTATCAAGACTCCACCCCTTACTCAGAGCAGTTTATATTTAAACAAGTTGAGTGAAAATCTTATGAAAGACAACATTTTGCAAGGCTGAAAGGAAAGTTGTGCATTAGATTGCAGCTCTCTAACATCAGTACCTAGTTCTAGATGGGATGTGACTTGTTTTTTGACTTTTTCGTTTAATGTGTGGAGTCTTACTAGTACACATACTTCACACACTTAGAGAAGGGGACTTGCTTTCTGTCTGCGTTGCCTACAGTGTCATTCATGGCACTGAGTGCTTAACCCAGGATGTCTGCAAACCAAGACTCCTCCATTAGTTTGTAGAAGCTTTACCCATCCCCAGCAGAGATAGCTTTAGTTGAAGCAGCCAGAAATGTAGATACCTGTATCAGTACATACAAGTCTCGTATATGGTCTTTCTTGCCATGGTGACAATTTCTCAGATAGAAGGGGTTGGCAACATGCTGTAAAAAGGGATCGATTCTGGATGCCTGTTTTTATGGCAGAACCATTCCCACCTAGAACATTAGTTGGTCGTTTTCTCATGGGTTTAGTCCTGTTTCTACTTCCACAGTTACCCCGGGCAAGAGAGAAGAAACTGCAGCTTATTGCTGAGCAGAAGCCCTAGTTGTAGACTGAGTGCTGCCAGTGGGGCTGGTGGAAAGTGGTTATACATGACTAAAGCTTGTTTGAGGTGAGGGATTGGTCTGCCACAGCCACACTGACTCCTGTCCCAGTGAGAACACTGCAATTCAGAGCTGATGTACACACTGGGTGCCTGGGAAATGCATCCAGTAGTTCTTAGTGAAGAATTAACTGCCATGAGGGACTGTGTTTCCTCCTAGGCTGTGAGAATGACTGACTTGTGGTGCTGTTTCAGTATTTCTGCCCACTCAGATACTGTGCAGAAACCATGAGATGTGCAGTAGCTTGGCTGGAGTTGGCTTCACAGTCAGGTTTTCTGGTTATGAGTGACACGACTGTCCCTGATGTGCAGCCTGACTGACAAATCCAGTAATTCTGTCTGCTAGCTTTTTGTACATCCCTTCTTTCTCAAATACTGTCTAATCTTATTTTTCATACATCCCTATTGTAAGTAGGGAATTTATCGAGTTTCTGATACTTTAAGCAGTATCTGCAGTTTCGTTGCCTAACATCAAGTAATTTGCCCTTTTTCTGTCAATATCAGTTGACAAATCTTGTCATGCTGCTTTTAAATATAACAGATGTAACTACATGTGACAATAACTCTAATGATGCTCTTTATCTGGCTTGTGTCTCTACTCATGTGAATTTAACTTGTTACACATCCTCACACATAGCGAGAACCTGCTCAGATGTTAAAATTGTTTAAAATTGTTTCTTGAAACTTGCACTGGTTGTGGGAAATGTCTTTCCAGTCTGTTAATATCTAATAATGCCAGATGCTTTTGTTTCTCTTTGACAGTATTTCTCATTTGGCCATAAACTCCAAAGAAACAGAACTAGAATCAACCTTTGTAAGACGTTTAAAACCTTGCTTCCCAAGTATTGCCAGCAGAGCATACTTACATCACCAAGTTTCCAGGCGAGACCAAAAGGGATAGAGGGCAAAGGAGGGGGGTATGAAAGGCAAGATGTTTCTGTCTGTGGCAAGACAGGTGCAAGGGGGACATGAAACAAACTGAGTTTTGCTTTCCTGGAACAATTTTGATAACCAGCATTTGAAAACAACACAAAATAACCCTTGTTTGATCCTCCTCGTTTGGTAGTGTGTTACAGCAATACTGATACATGATTGGAACAGGCTCAGAACAGCAATAGTTACTCAACTACATATATAATAAATAGGTATTATCTAAAATTAACTGAAGTTTAAAAAGGGGAAAAAAAATCTTTTTTTTTTTTATTTATAAGACTTACAGCAGTGCTTGCTTAAATAGAGCAGTACTTGGTTCACTGTATCAGGCTCTGCCCTTAAAAGACACATGAAGAGGGATGCATGTGTGGCTTAGCATTTGGAAAGAATTAAAGCTGTAGCGTCCACTGTGCAGCAAAAGCATAAATCTTAAGACATCTCAAGATACACCACATCCTGAAAGGAAATGCTTCTGTTACATAAAATTCAGGTTCCTGACCACTGTTATCCGTGCATAGAGTTTAGCTCCTAACCTCTTGCTGAATTTAGGGAATGCTTTTCTTAAGTGGAAGTAGCAAAGGTGTCTTTCTGTTCCACAAGGTTTGTTGTCTTGAAAACTCAGTGGAAGAAGGGGTGGGCATCCCCTGCTTGCAGTGGTATTTGAGTTATGTCCTGTATTTGACTTTGGCATCCTAGCTGTCTGGTTTTTAGCATCTCTGAAGAGAACTATCGCTTCCCTGTAACGTTACATGGTAGAAGTCAGCTTGGGGGAGAGCATTTCAGGGTAGGGTGTCCTGTGAGTAGAGCTACACTATATTATTCACATTGTTACTCTCAAGGTGGTGGTTTTAGCTTTCCTTTCTGTAGGAAATACTAATTATAGTATTACATATTATGCTTAATTATAATTGTATTATATATACTAATTTTCATAGCTGTCAAGAAACTACCTTTCCTTCTTTTTGTCCAAATCCAGTGAACTGTACAGAAGTGAAGTTATATTCTGAGGGCTTGATACAAAATGTTTGTTATAGATGTGATGTGTGGAGATCATTCAGCACTTATTTGAGGACTGTTCATTGTGCATGCTCCGTTACTCAGCTGTAGCAGGAGAGTTCCTGAAGTCACCCTGTATTTGAGTGGCTGTCTGACTGCAGAGGTAAATCTGCATCCTCAGGCCCTGTAGTTCACTCAGCCAAGTGGATATGATTTATCATTGTCTAGGTGCTCATATGGCATCTGTCACTACAATTTTTGCACACCTCATCTGATTCAGTGACTTCATCTTTCAAGCACTCTGAAGTGGTGAAGGTAACACCATCCATCCTAGGGAGAGCCATCCTGAAAGACTCTCTGTTACTGCTCTGATGTATTTGTTGTTTGTGTTGACTTTCAATGCCATGACTGCTGAATTGTTTACCCCTTTGATTTTCCTTCTGTTGAATTCCCCTCACAGAAGGTAACTGAAAATGAAGTTTAAAAAGTCTTGCATATTTTCTTTTCCTGTTTCATGCTTGGCAGCCTCTACATACATGTCATGGGAAGGTATGCACAGGATGGTGTCTTTTTGATGTTTTGCCTGTAAATTGTTTTGAACATCCCAAATATTTGGGATTACTTGTTTCTAGTCATTATGTGGTGGGCTTGTTTTTATTTTCTCCCCTACATGGCATCTGAACAAAGACGTTAGATACTCCTCCCTCCACTCCAGTGAGTTATAGCTTAGAAATAAAATTAACATTTTGTTTTAAATGAAGCAATGACAAGCCCTTGTATTTGCTTTACTAGAATTAGTAGGCTGAGAGGTCTGGGAGGATAACTATTGATTTCTTGGGGGTTCAAAGGAAACCATTGCTATTACTTCAGTATAGAAGTTATTTAGAGTCATTAATAAAATCTTCTCCTCTATCTTGAGTGGTGAAGCTTGTGTTTGTAGGTGGGAGATTCTCATGTGCATCATCTTTACATGGAGCTGGATTACTCAGTTGTTGTGAATCATAACAAACAGTTATTGTATTTTACTTTTGGTACCTAAGTATTACCAACTTTGATTTTTCTCTTCCATTTGGTTTCATTTCTGCTTTGGAACAAGCTGATATGGCATCAAAGGCTCTTGTCTCATCCAATTTGTGCAGTTCTAGGCCAGACTAAAGACTGAAATCTTTACAGCTCACAAGGATATAGCAGAGTTGCAATCATTCCTGGTTAGCATCATCTCACACTTTTTTTTTTACATTTACTACATTAATTTAAAATAAAATTCATCTCTGTAGAAACAAAAAAAAAAAAAAAAGAAAGAAACTGAAAGGTTCTGTAAGGAAAAGCTTTTAATAAGGGTAGCATATTAATGAATTAAAATTGTAATTTCTTTCCCTTTACACGAGAATTTGTTGTAGCATTCTGTATTATCAAAGTATCAGAGAATAATTATGGTTCATACATCAAGTGAAAATATTTGCAGTTTCAGTTCAGGGGTTGGATTTAGTTATACACACATCGTTGCATGTTTTTGGAAAATTTTATTTTGCTCTATTGATCATTTTGCCTATAATGAGAAAATTTTAAAATGGGATAGATTGGACTGGCATTTTAACAGGAGACAGGCCTGTAAATCTCATGGAATTTTAATGCTATTTTTAAGTCACTTAAGTTCTTTTGAAAATTTTACCCTGCTACATCAAAATAAATGTGGAGTTACTATATTTCATTTGAGAATATTAAATTGCCATGTGCCAGTATCAGAAATGATGAATCCAGAGGTATCATTTCCATTGCAAAGCAACAGAGGGAACTTGCTGCATTCTTTGAGCTTCTTTGTTGAAACAATTGAATTACAGAAAAGGAAGAGGAATTTTTTCCCCCTTCAGTATCATATTTATTATAGTTATTTAAAATGCATGTATTACATTAGAAATCACTTTGTTTCATTTCTGTTTATTTGAAACACCCTTTCTCTCCTCTCTGTTTCTTGAGGGATGTTGCTCATATCAGTGCTTTATTTCCCTGTTGATTTATTAAAATGAGAGCTACATTTTTGTTTCCTGATTTGCAGCCAGAACTGCAAAGTCTAACAAAAAGAGCGTGTGGTGTTAATGATTACATTATGTTACAGGAGTAGAAATGTTTTCAAATTTAATTAACATGATCAGCCAGATAGAAAGGGTCTTTAATGGCTGCTAAGCTGATGTTTGGAGCATAGTGCTTTAAGTCTCATTTTAGATTCCATTAGCCCCATCTTTGTTCTTGAATCTTCTGATCTGTCTGATTCACATTAATCACAGCTGCAGTAATAAGCTCTAGTTCTTGCTTTAACACAATGAAAAGGCACAATGATTTTGATAAATAACATGCATCAGGAGCTTAAGGACAAAGCAGTGGTCAGTTAAGTCATCCATTGCTCTGGCTATGTAATAGCTGTACTTAATGGAATACAAAACTTAATTATATATAGCAATTTTGATAGTTTGCGTAATAAATTATAAACATCTGTATTTGCTTGAAAATTGCATGGCCATCCAGCTTTCCTTTTTGAATCATCTAATAAGATAAACATACTGATAGTAACTGAGCAGTTAACAGAGGAATAAGAAGGCTACTTTTTATTTTTTTTTAATTGCTGTTTCTGTATTCAAAATAATACCTAGATCATGTTGTTCATAGCCTTTATAACTTGACTTTAACTGTAATGTGAAGAGGTTGGAGTAGGTGAGGTCTCAAGGTCCCACCCTGAGTTTTCAAGGTTCTGTGGCAATGACTTATTTTTCTTTTTTTCCCAACAGGAAGGTACCAGGTGATTGAAGGCATAATGTCTCCAGTTAATGATGCCTATGGAAAGAAAGGCTTGGTTTCTGCAAGGCACCGGGTAGCAATGGCTAAACTAGCACTGGAGACATCTGACTGGATTCGTGTTGATCCATGGGAGAGTGAGCAGGAGACATGGACAGAGACAGTAAAAGTATTAAGGTAATACCATTTTTTTCCCTTCTTTATGAAGTTACTGATTGCCAAAAATCTGTCAGACTATCAGATCAATGCACAAAACTCACTCATGTAAAACACTGAAGCAAAGCAGAACATGTCTGTTTACAGCATTATCTGCTACAGGATAAACTATGAGATCTGTGAGCAATGAAAATTCACATCACTTTCCTTCAGAAAGGCTGTGTAGCTAGTATTCATAGAATCATTTTGGTTGGAAGAAACATTTAGGAACATCGAGTTCAAATGTTAACCCAGCACTGCCAAGTCCACCTCTAAGCCATGGCTCTCAGCACCACACCTACACATCTTTTAAATCCCTCTAGGGATGAGGACCCCACCACCGCCCTGGGCAGTCTGTTCCAGAGCTTGACAACACTTTCAGTGAAGTTTTTCCTAATATCCAATCTAGACCTCCCCTGGTGCTAGTTGAGGCCATTTCCTCTTGTCCTATCACTTGCTACTTGGGAGAACAGACCAGCCCCCCCTCACTCCAACCTCCTTTCAAGTAGTTGTAGAGAGTGAGGTCTTCCCTGAGCCTCCTCTTCTCCAGGCTAAACAACTCCAGTTCCCTCAGCCACTCCTCACAAGACTTGTGCTCTAGACCCTTCACCAGCTTCATTGCCCTTCTTTGGACACACTCCAGCATCTCAATGTCCTTGTTTTAGAGGGGAGCCCAAAACTGAACCAAATATTTGAGATGTGACCTCACCAGTGTTGATTACAGGGGCATAATCCCTGCCCTGGTCCTGCTAGCCACACTATTTCTGATACAAGCCAGGATGCTCTTGTCCTTCCCTATCTGGAGTCATTCCTTTCCTGCTGCAGAGCAGAAGGGGTTTCCCCAGACCCGTGCAATACAAACCTTCTGTCATTTAAGTAGTTAGATGCATGTGGAAAGCCTCTGCCAAGAAAGGGTCTTGCAAAATTATAATCATTGAAAGAATTCTGCAGCAAAGTTCTCAGCTCTTGCGTTTCTCTTGTTTCTAAGTCTCTAAGAGGTAATATAGAGATCTTAATCAGAAAGTAAGAGAACAAACAAACAAATGTATTCTTCAGGAGCATCCCTATTCCAGATCAGCTCTGTCAACATTATTATGCCTGCAGGTTTATCTGTTCCCACATTCTTGAAGAGTTTTCTTATTAGCTCTAATGGCAAGTTAAACCCAAGCCTGTAATTGCTGATGTTTTCTTCAGAATCACTGAGCTTGCTGTGGTTTTGTGATAGAAGGAAAAATAAAACAATTTGTCCAAACCCTATAACTTGATGTAAGGACCTTGAAATGTGTCTTTTCCCGTATGGTTGCTCTTGGTAATAAATGCATTGTGAGGCAAGGTGAAAACATGAACTTCTTGTGACAGCTACATTTTGGAAATGTAGAAGTGAAAGACTTCATGAATATCTTTCAAGAAAGCAGGTGTGCTGTAAGAGCTATCAGTGATTCTTCATTTCTATCCACATTTTCTAGGTTATTTTCTAAAAGGAAACTTTTTTTTTTTTTTAATAGCTTAAGACTCTAAAATGTGCCTTCCAACAACTGCCCAGAAAGCTCTTTGGCTCTATGTGAAAGCAGTTTAAAACCAGACCTGTTACTTTACAAAAGCCTGCAAGAAAATACCCTACATACCTACAAAAAAAAAAAAAAAAGCAGAGCCTTTTAGTTCTGCTTTTATTTGCTTATTTGTCAGTGAACACTGACATCCAGGTGCTTCTTTTGCCCCTTCCTTCCAGCCAGCAGGATAGGTCTGGGGCAGAAGGAAGACTAGGCAACATTACCCTGTCTTTGCAGAAAACTTCTCTGTTCTTTCCTCTGATCACATTTGTGAAAATCACAGTGTGAAAATCACCAAAAGGTCTGTTCTGCAGTATTGATTTGGTATGGGATTTTTCTGCTAAACTTGAGTTTTGTTAAAGTCTTTTCCTCCTGAGAAGCAGCCCCAGATCTTACAGATCAGGTGATCCTACTTATAGAGGTTCTGATCTTGTACAGCTCTAGCTGAAGTGAGAACTTCTTACCAGACTAGGTTTATAAACTGTGAATCCATTTCAGAGGCCTTCCATGTAAGAGGTATAATAAATAAAACCTGTATGGATAATTTTCTGCTTAGGGAAAGTAGTATCAGTGTGAACGGCCCAACTTCCTGATGCTCTAGAAAGTGAACTGTTAGTTTTATAAATTCTAAAAATGTTAAAATGGATACCTGTTAGGGAGAGAAGTGAGCTTAAATCATTGTTTCCCAATTGGTGACCTATATTAATGAGCTAAACTAGTGCCTAAACATAATGCAGAGCCCTATCCTGTGAATGGGGAAGCAATGTCCTGATGAAACAGCACATGTAGATATTTTGGCTTTATATTGTATTTTAATTGTCACACATGAGTATTAAAGGTGGCTTTAGGGTTAGATCTTTACACCAAGCATAAGCAGGCAATGGTTTATTGTGGAACTGTGCTTCTTCACAAATGTTGAAGGGTAATCTATAGATTCTTCCCTGGTGGAAGAACCAAAAACCTACTGCTGCCTTCACTAAAAGCCTCCTCAGATAGGAAACTTTATTACTAACAGAAAAATTTTCCAAAGGCAAAAAAAAATTACTGTACCTAGATGCCTCTTCTTATCAGTATTTTGAACTGGATGCTTAGCTGCAGTAGAACGTTGTGTCCTGAGACACATGAATGGCCTTTTCCTGCAGTACTTGTTTTACCTAAGTGCAATGAAATTGTCATGTTTCATCAAAATCTTGGGTTTTGCAGAGGCTTCCAAATAGTTACGACATAAAAGACTTTTCAGCAGCAAGGCTCATACCTCACTTGTGGTGGTGCTATTAGTTGCCTGTTCCATTGAGTATGGAGATTTTGGAGACTATCTCCAGGGTTATTTTTAGAGAGAAGGAGGAAACATGATAGAGCTATTTCCCACTTAGCTGCTGTTCTAAAACTAGAAAACAGTATTACCAGTAGCCACAGAACTCTGTTCATTCTTCTTGTAAAGTAGATTTGATTGTGGTACCAATATACTATGAATTAATGTAGAGTTGGCAAAAATATCTTATCCAACTTCTGTTGAATTGCTCTTGTGGCTTAATTATATAGTTATTCAAGGCTCCATACACAGTTCAGAAAATGCTGGATAGACTGACAGATTGGTTTGTCCTTTTGGGGCTATCTTTACAATACCATAACCCTTCCTGCCCCAGCACTTGAAACACTTGCTGAACAGACCTTTTGGCACTTGTAGTGTTAGTCCTGCAGTGAGCTCTTTGCCAAGAGTTCTTATTTTTGAATCGTGGCCCAAGAATGTCAGCCCGTGCTAGGAGCTGGGGCACGCGGCTGTGCAGAGCAGCAGCCTGTTCACCACGAGGCAGGAGGAAAAACAGAAACGTAGGAAGGCACAGGCCAGCCTACTGCTACCTGCTTTCTACTACCCTGTGTCCCTCACCTCATCTGTGTAGCTTCTTTGGCCAATGGCTGAGCATCAGAAGTTTTTGGAGATAGTTATGCAGCCTGTCTAGGGGTTTGGTTTTGACACTTACAGAATTTATTCCTACGGCTAAAAGTATTTACATGATTTGAAGTGTGTACCTTTAAAACACTAAACTACAAAGGAATTCTTTTGGCCAGGCATTCAGAGGGTTATCTACAGCTTTGTACACGTACTGAGTTCTGACTGTACCTTGTACTCATAATCTTTGCTTTGAAACAGTTCTAGAAGACTATAAAATGACTAGCTATATATGTACTAGACAGAGATGGACCATTGCCTTCTCTTTGTGTCTACATGTTCTGTTAAACCATGAGTTTGTTTCCTGAAATGGTTTTTACTCATGCCAATGTGAGCAGTGCCTCAATGTGGTGCAAGACAGGGACTGTTTTAAACAGTCAAGGCCACGCTGCTTTAGAAGGAAGGGGGTTTAGGTGTTTGTATCTAAGATTGGCACTTGTCCTTATGATCCAAGAAGGGGCCACTAACATGAGGTGATGCTACCAGTATTGCAGTGGCACACCAGTCACCAGGAGCAGCAAAAGAATAAAGTAATAGAAACCTGGAAAAACTGACAAAAGGATCCTTGCCTGCCTTCATGGATCTGAACTTAGTAAAATTTGAAGTATAGCAGATGTCAAAAATATGAAAATTGCATATTTTAGTTTCTTGGGATTGTGATTCTTTTAATTAGGATGGAAGGGAAAACCACAAGGTGAAAACTCAGGGAATATAGTTTTGTGGAGAACATAACTTCTGCAGGGAATATAAAACTCAGGGATTATATTTTTGTAGAGAGAGAGCAAGAATGCCTCCTCCAAAAACTGAGCACATGTTACAGAAACATCATCATGAGGGGTTGTAAATACAATCAAGAAATTAAATCTAGTGATTGAAGTGTGATTTAATCCTGTTTCATGCAAAAACCTCCACAATGTTTTAAATATAATGTTGCTACCCAAAATGCCATAATGGTAGAATTTCAAAAAGGACTTGAAAACCAGAATGCCATTATAGAGATCACTTGTGAATTCTGCATTGATACTAATCTCATGGTAGAATGAATATGCTAAATTCTTCACAAATCGTATTCACATCCAAAGTGCATAAAAGCTGACTGTGTTCTTGAATCTGAAAGTGCCAGGTAATCGCTTTGTGCATCTCTGAGAGGATTACCTCACACAGAAGCCTTTATTTTAAATGCAGGCACCATTACAATGAATCGCTCAGATTGCTCCAGTCCAAGAAGGAATTCATGAAAAACAAACAGCCCATAGAAAGATCTACAGAGGATTCCCTTTCTAGCCAGCACTCAGGTTGGTTCATAACTGTAAACACAACTGTTTGTTTAACATTAGAAACAATACAGCTTCATCAGCCTAGACTAATTGATGAAAAAGTTGAACATAGTAGCTGGTAAGTTTTGAGGGTTAGAGCTGCCTGCCAAAAACAAGCTGTGCCAAATGCCAGCCTGACTGCTGGTGTAGTCGTTTTGTAGTAACTCCCACATAGACAGGAGACTTACTCTGGAGTTGTATTAATTCTTGGTTTTATAAGGATCTCCTTAGCTCTTTCAACATAATGTGGCCTAAAATAAAGGCTGTCGTACTTTTCTAAAAATGGAGCATTGCAGCAGCCATTTGGGGTTTATACCATTATCTGTAGTGGAAGCTGCAGATCACTGTTTAGCAAAGTGCCCCTGAAAGGTCAAAGACATTTTTCTCATTGGGAAAGAAGATACGGGGATATGTGAAGATGTATTTCTGAATTTGACAATCTTTTTGTAAAGCCTACCGTCTGTTAGTTTAGCTTCTAGTCACCTAGAACTGCAATGCATGTGCTTTCAGAGGAAACCATCAACACTGTCCAGGCTCTGGTGTGCTATTGGCTCTGGTACAGCCTGGGACACAGCACTGCTTCCTTGTGGAGACTGCTGCTAAGTAAAAAGCAAGCTGTGACATAAAACCCAGGCGAGGCTCTGGAAAGCAGGGGACTGGAAGCAGTCTCGATAAACATGGAACTGAGTACAGGGAACTGGAAAGGAATACTAGAATCTGTGACACAAGATTGGAGCTGGCATGAGGAAACAGATGGGCAGAGGACAGCTTGGAAAGGATGAAGCAGGAAACATCAGCTTTATCATGATAGAGTTTGTTGAGGAAGGGGGCTGTTACAAAAATTTCACATTCCTATCAAATACGCTTATTACATTTTTAAGTATTTTTATTTTTTTTATTACATTTTTAAGTATGTGGACAGTCTGGGGTGATTCTGTCAGGTATGAAAGTTTCAGGCTATCTATTCCCCATACAGTCCTCCTTCTGCAGTAGTGCTCATTCAGAGCAGAGGGTGCAGGGCAGTACCCTGGTGTCTTTATTGTAGGGGTCAGAAGGCATCTAGTGAGGGGTGTAAGAAGAGATGTTTGATGTAGTTAACTGAAAGGTATATACTAAAACTCTGCAAAAGCAAGTGTATCTTAAGGCACCTAAGGTATGCTCTTCATGCATCATTGCTGGTATGACTCCAGGTTTTTTGAATCCCTGATTTAAGGTGTTTGTATAAGACTTGCAGATGCACTGTCTACAACCATAAATAAATGTAAAATGGAGATAGTGCCTCCGTTCTTCCCTGGCATGTCACATGAATGCAAGGCTGTGAAAATGCTTAGGCAGTGTTTGGAAAATACGCGGATGGTCTCATGATGAGAGTCATAGAACAGACTTTGAGGGAAGAGACAGTTCTGTACTGGGGCTCAGGCAGTGGCCAGCAAATAAGAAATGGAAAGAAAACAAAAATATGGTACTAATGAAGTATCATTCTGGGTCATTATTCAAGGTACAGTAAAATTGCCTTTGGATCTCTTTGTACTAGAACAAAAATGCCATGGCCATGTGACATAAAATATTATCTGTATAATATTCTGCTGGTTCAGATTTCTGTATGAACAAAATAAAACTTGGCAGGGCAACTAATGAGCTTGTTGTACCAGTAAGGGTAGTTAGACTAGATACAGTCTGTCATGTTTCAGATACAGGTGCATAAACTCAGGTGAAATTCTGGGTTGTTCTCTGGTTAACATAACAGAACGCAAAGGTAAATAATAAAAAAAAAAAAAAAAGATGAGTTAAAAACAATTTTAAGTACAAATTTCATTACAGAAATCTCTCATTTCCTTTTGTCTTCCAGTTCTACCAGAACTAAAGCTGCTCTGTGGGGCTGATATTCTAGAGACATTTAAGACCCCCAATCTCTGGAAGGAAGAACACATCAAAGAAATGGTGGAAAAGTTTGGGTTGGTCTGTATTAGCCGTGCTGGCTCGGATCCTGTGCAGTGTATCAACGAATCAGATCTTTTAACTAAGTATCAGCACAATATCTTTCTGGTGAAAGAATGGATTCAGAATGAAATCAGTGCAACACAGATACGCTCTGCCTTGTGTAGGGGACTAAGTGTAAAATATCTCGTGCCAGATTCTGTTATATCCTACATTGCACAGCATAATATCTACACAGAAGAGAGCGAGCGGAAGAATGAAGGGGACTTGCTTCAGCCTCTTAAGCTGCATAACACAACAGTAAAGCCACTAAATGACTAATGTCTGTAGTGTGTGCAGTGGACAGCCCTGGAGTTTTTTCATGTGAAGTTCTTGAGAAAGTTGTTTCTTGTTTTTTCTGAATTTTGTGAAAGGAAAGTTCTTTCAGAAAGCACATCTGACCAAAATTTCTTGAATTCGTGTGGTTTTTTAAACTCCTGGGTTTTTCTATAGTAGTGCTTATGCAAACTGGGATGCTCAGCTGCAGAGTTTAAAATAAAGAACAGCTTCCTTGTGAAAATAAAACAAATAAGATCTTAATAATAAATATTAATCTACAGTAATACTTAAGGGTCAAACATAGTACCTTCCTGATCTGTAATTTTGTAACCCTACAGTTTTGGCATGAAGATGCCTTACTGCTATGAAGCAGCAAAACAAAATGAGCCATAACATTTCTTTATATATATATTTCTAAAGAAATATCTATTACTGCTAAACTTTGGCTTTTTAGGACCCTAAATGACTTTCTGTATTTTGACAGTTTGGACAAGAGATGGAAATAAATCTTTCTTTCATGCAAGCACTTAAAAATGCATGAGCCATTCATGTCACTTCTAAGCCTCCAGAGTCACAACTGACAGACAGTTCATTTGAAAATACTCAGTGGAAAATAAATGAAAGTAGCAAAGAGGCTGTCTCAGTATTTGAGCCCTAATGTCAGCCAGAAAAATCCATTCTGTTCAACCATATGTTGGTAGCCTATTCTGCTGATTCAGTCTCTCTCATTTTTAACAGAAGACACCTTCAAAGAATATGGATTCTCTGTAAAGTGCTACTTCTGTGTTTTAGTGTTGCTTAAATTAACTGAAAGTGTGCATTCAGTAGAGGTGTAGCTTTTGTCAAGGTACAGATTTAACCACAAGTTTCCACCTAACTGTCCCTTTCTGAGCTCTCTGTTGGTCAAACAGCTTCCACTGGTAGTTCAGTAGAATTAAGGAGCTTGTGGAACAAGTTAAAATAATGCCAGACACAAATGACTTTTTCTGAAAGGGTCTGTATGATGGTTTTCTGAA
This sequence comes from Merops nubicus, assembly GCF_000691845.1. Taxonomy (NCBI): domain Eukaryota; kingdom Metazoa; phylum Chordata; class Aves; order Coraciiformes; family Meropidae; genus Merops; species Merops nubicus. The sequence continues at coordinate 23,856 of NW_008628834.1, forward strand.
AAGAAGGCAGCATAAAGTAACTGGAACATGCTCAAGGAAGAAGGATTTGCCTAAAAAAAAATACAAGATAAGCACTTGTGTGGCTTTGACTAATAACCTAAACTAAGGCTATTTAAAAGTGGATTTTTTTTCCTAGTGACATGAAAAATAAAGAGTAATATGGTTAAAATGGATCTCCAGATAATCAGTGGCCTTACAAACGTTATGTCGAAGGTGAATGTTTCTTTCTGTTTAAATCAAGCCATCCTGCTGTCATTAGAAATCTCAGAGGTTCAGCCTTGTGGAAGGATTTAAAGGCAACACTTCAACAATAATCGGCTTAGGACTTGCATAGCTACATGGTCTAAAAAAGCAATAAAAGAAACCAGAGTTCAGACTTGCCACAAAGAAAGGCAGAGAGCTGTGTGGTGCAGAGTCACCACGCTGTTCTGAGACTTTGGTTTGGACAATTACCTAAAGTAGGGATGCCTGCAGATTTCAATGGTTACTGGAAAATGGTCAGCAATGACAATTTTGAGGAGTATCTGAAAGCACTGGGTAAGGTTCCTTTTGTGTTTCTTTAATAAATAATCAATAACTGCAACTTGTCTTTGTCTTTACATTAGTCTGTTTTTTTCTTGTACGGTCGTAAATAATTTTTGTGAGAAATATTTTTTTTCAGCAATACACTTCAAGAATTGCCTTATGCAAAATTGTTTTGTCTAAGCAGCCTCTACTTTTTACCATCTTGAAGTTTACATGAACAGAGATTAAACTGCATATCTTGAAGAGATAAATGGCAGGTTCCTAACTTAAAAAAAACAGCCATAATTTGAAAAATTGTAAAATTTTTATGTGTAATAAAAAGACAGTAACGTACTTAATGCATTTCTGTGTGCTGGCATTTGATGTAAAGTGCTGGTATTTCTACAGAAATATTGAAGGCCTTATCAACCATCAAATACAATGGTATTTTTTAGAATTCCACATAATCAGAAAATCAAAACATACACTTATTTAAGTTAAAATAATTAGGTTATGGACTTTTTCCTGATGAGAAAACTGGCCTGAAAGGTCTGGAAATTTATTTATCTTTGCTCAGTATAGTTCTCCCAAGAGCTACAAGCTTGTTTTTGAAGTAGACTTCTCTGGATTAAAATAATTCTTTTTCTTTTCCAGATGTCAATGTTGCCGTAAGAAAAATAGCAAACTTGCTAAAACCTGACAAAGAAATCCTTCAGAATGGGGATCATATGATCATTAAAACTCTAAGCACTTTTAGAAACTACATCATGGAATTTGATGTAGGAAAGGAGTTTGAGGAGGATTTAGCTGGTGTGGATGATCGCAAATGCATGGTAAGAATTAGAACTGTTAACAACAGACAAAAAAATACTATTAGTGATCTGAGGCCTTTCGCAGACCACATCTGTTAACCATTTTCTGTGGGTATTCCTCCAATTACTTTTGAACTTCTCAGTTTGCCAAAACATGCACACAGTTTTTAGCACGCCTTTACATTAAAGGAATGTTAATTTTAATCAGGAGCAAAACCCAGTTTTGTCAATGAATTACTAGTACCTTCATTGTAGCATTACTCAGTTATACTTGGATATTTGTTAGTCAAAACCACAGCTGGGTTCAGACTTTCAGAATCTCTTCACTGAGTGTTGTTTTAGAGTAAAGGAAATTCACTGATGGCAGGGTCAGGCACTATTCCCCACGTGTAAGAAGTGCTTATAAACTGCAGCTTCTCTTTCTTGTTCTTGTTCCTGTGCTCCTTCCTTTCTGTGTGTGTTTATTAGAGCAAACACAGGAATTAGCCTACTGGAACAAATCTTATTGCAATCAATAAGCAAATGCTGAGGACTCTGCCTTATGAGCTCTTTTTGCTTGCCAGAGAGACAATATTTTCTAACTTATGACTGATCAATACCAATTAACAGGGGAAAAGCTTGAGAATACCAAATTCTTTCCTGTTAGTTTGAAAGCATGACACCGGCAATATCCTACAGTGAAGAAGCTGACAAGCAAAAGAAAATCATCTCCTGGGGGACTACAGAGGAGAAATCATGTGAAAGAGATTTAATAGTTTTCCATTCTTAGAAAGGTGGAGACATTTAAAACTGATAGTGTTCTCTAGCACTAGGATATGTAAATTTGCCTTTGCTCTGGTGATGGCACGAAAGGGAAAGATCATAAAGATCAGAAAAAAGAATGGCTAGTTAGCAAATGCTTCAGCTAATCCTTCTGAACTCCTTGTAACAGAGGGTAAAAGTGTGATAGAGTGCAGAATACAAAATTCACCAGCAGAAGAAGCAAGGTGTGTTGGTGTACAGGAAATTGCTGCAGTGACATAATGCATTTCGACTGCTGGAAGGCTCTTAATCAGGATATGGAGGTCCAGATCCACTGCACAGTTCTGAGCCCAAAGAAATGCTGAGGTGGCTAAATTACTATCAAAGAGACCAATGTTCAAAACATCTGCTCAAGTGCTAACCGTCAGTGAAGTACTGGTTTACGCGTGTTAAACTATCTCCCTCTAAGCATTGTCTGTCCTTAAATACCACTGAACTCCATCTACGGAGGACTGAAACATCCTCTACCTGGTGGAAAGGAGTAATTGTGCTCTTAGGCTGTCTAGCATGTACCTGAAATGAGTTCTTACAAAATGTGTCAGACAATCACTGTGCTGAAAAATGAGATTCAGGAGACATGGAAACGTGGCCCTTGCTTAGTCCTGCTTCTGAAATGCTGAACTCATTTAACACACAATGCTTAATTTCCTGACAAATGCCCTAAATATTTCATTATTTCTAACAGGCCAAAATTCTCTACCCTATTTTGCTAGTGATGGGAAAGAATTCAAAATGTTGAACGAGAAGAAAGAGGAAATTAGAGAAAGATTATTCTAGTCACTACAGCAACTATTTGATTTGGAGTGGAACCTACTGCTGCCTACTTCCAAGGGTTACTTCAACATTTTATTTACTGGCTGATTAGTGTAAAATGCTGAATCAGCCTTGGAAGCAGAAGGTATCGGTATCTTCTTGCCTTAAAAAAAAAAAAAAAAACAAGGTGTAGTCACTAAATCTGATTTTTTTATTATGAAAGACTTAAGCATGTAACTTCACAAAAAAACTTTGAGAAATCCTGCATGTTCCTCTGTGGCCTCCAACAGCAGATACCAACCTTATTTATATAATTTAGGTCATTAATCACTGATTCTCTGTTTGCCTTGTAGCAATGTCTCATGCTTTAGAGTTCAATTTTCTTATTAAAGATTTCTTTTCTACATGAGACCTCATTTTTCTCAAAGAAGCTGTCTTTCTGAAGCCACTTCAGTCCAAAACATGACCATAATGTCACACAACACTTGCAGTTGTTAAGCAACAAAATAATTCAAGTGGTCAAAAAAGTCTTGTGAAAGAAGGGTCATGGAGGTGATATAAGAGACACTGGACAACTCCCTGAGTGGTGGTATGAAGAAAACCACCATAAAAGCAAAGGTTGAATATAATTTTTGGTGTTTCCTTTTCTCATTTATAGCTTGTGAAACCACATGTCATAAATGGCTTAATCATTACTAGTAAACCCGTGTAATAGGGGAGATTGCAAATCAATTATTGTTATTTATATTGCGGACTGAGCAGAGGACTGGGCAAGTTTTATCCAAGTGGCTCAATCTATGAGAAGTACAAAGTAACATGGATAAGACAAATTACACATTAAACATTAATCTATATAGCAGAACACTCATTGGGAGACTAGCAAAAAATAAACTTAGAAGTAATTCTTCAAATTGGCATAGATCATTTTTTCCTTTTAATGAGAATATACCACCTTGCTAGAGTTAACACATCAGTAAAAATAATACTAGCACAGCAAATGGGTTAGATCTTGTGCATAATTCACTGAAATTGTGTTCACCTTTCAGTTTTAAAACATGTCTTCAAGTCAGTCCAGGTAGAATTTAACCACAATAATTCCAAATCAATACTGTCTGTGAAGAGTAAAGGCTAAAAAGTTTTGCTGATATTTATTTTAGAAGTTGCAGGTTTGACAGTAGGAATTGATAGTCCTGTAATAGTTTAGGCCCCCTCCTTCATTTCGGTTCGAATTTTGTCATTCTCAGGGTTAGTCACTCTGGGAAGCCTGTCTGAACATTCTGGAACTGAGCTGGATAAACCTTAGTAGTTTCAGTTTGTCCTTTTTTTTTTTTTTTTTACCTTTAACTGTCACCTTCTTGTATGCAACGTGGTTTTAAGTAATTCAGGTTTCTTAAGGGATATAGGCAATAGCAGTTGGTGACATCAGTTCTTTGAAGATTTTTGTTTCTGCTGGGAAGTGAAAATTTGCTACTTTGGGGATCTCAAGAAACCCAAAAGCCATGCTAGGTTAGTTAAAGATGCAATTTCTCTGTTCTTATCTCCTAGATAAGAATTAACTAAGAGTTAATTAGCAGTTTGTACTGAAAGGTAAAATGAAAGTTTATATATTCAGGAGCATTTTTGCAAATTGATAGTTTTTCAACAACTCTAAAAGTTAAGTATGGTTAAACTTGCAGAAACACATCTTTCATGAAATTGCCAAACACACAGAGAAACTCTTAGTGATGTGAGGTTTGAGACAGACCATGTGATAAAGTTTGTACTACTTTGAAGAGCTGGCTGGTGATTTTAACTGGTAACATGTATCAGATGTTTAGTGTACAAAGACAGAAATACAAAGCTAAATGGATAACTATGGCTTTGGTATTTGCTGAACTGAGTATTTGATCCTGCTGTCTTAATTCTCACTGAAGCTCCAATCTCATCATGACATTTCCTCAGTTTTAAAGATAAATTCTGTGATGTCTTCTTGTGATTAATTTAGTGAGTATCTCAGGTATTGCACTAAGTATAAAACCTTGTTTCATGCACATAAACTTTACTGTGCAAAAAATTTATTGTGCACAAGAGGCAAGACCTTACTGAAACAACAATTAATTGAAAGCCATCTCCAGAAGTAAGTCTCATTGATCATCAGGTAGTTTGCCTCCCTTTTTACCATCAGTAATAAACAGTGAAGCTGAGGAAGCATCTGCAACATGAAATAGGTACCAGAAAACATAAGAACAGGGCAGGATGTGATACTAAGCAGACAACATGTACCTTTCACAGTATATTTGCTTAGTACAACAGACAAAATTTTACATAGAAGTTAACTGAAAAAACTTAAAGGCTGAAACAAAGGATGAAATTTCATGTTTCAGGTCTTTGCACTCAATGAACCAAAGCAGATTGAGAATAAGATAGCTCAGATGCAAAAATTATTTGCCTAAAATTTTTACTTTTCTAATAATATTGCTGCTAAAGTCAGAGGAAGTTTTTGCTTTATTTTTTCTCTGTTCAAGTATTTGAATGAGACTGAATTGCTTTAGCTCACGTTATCCAGAATGAATCTATCTTTTGACAGCGACTAAGGGCAAGTGATGTGTGATCTTCTCTGAAAAAATCAAGGAAGATTCTATGCTCTAAATATAGAACAGCGTAAACAACATTAGTTGCATTAGAATTGACTGTTTGGCTCAGCAAGTGAAGGATGCTTCAGTAATTCAGAGCCTTGTGCTCTTAGGCATAGTAATTTTCTACTTACACTGAAGCAAGAAAGGGAGTGACACTGACTGGGGACTGGAAAACAGACAAACCAGCAAAAATTTGAAACTAAAGGTGGGAAATAGCACGAATTAACCATTTTGTTAACCAAAACAGATTGTTCATAGGCACCTGAGCAATCCTGCTGTCACACAAACCAGTGCTAGTTACATGTGCTATATCCTATTGAAAGGAGGTAAGCTGTTTGATCATGGCTCTGGTTTAAATGGCAAACATGCCTTATGTGAAACTGATTCCTCTCTAGTTCATAGTCAGGAAAAATGCAGTGAAGTTTAGCTTTCCTTGACAGGATTTATACTGCTGCAAGGTCAGAATAAAGCCCTGTTATAAAATCACATGGCTTATGAAGCTTATTTAACTAATTTAGGCAGGGTTCCTCTGCTCCACAAAAGGAATTCACAGCTGTTAATCTAGTTTAGAGTAGGTATTGGAATGAAGATTTTGCTGCCAGATAAACATCAACCAACAAACAACATTCCAACACTTGGAATTTCAGTAGGGATCCCCCACAGGCTAAGACGACTCAATATAAATTGTGCCTGTCTAGTAAAATGCAAGATCAGCAATATCTCTTTACTTGATCCCTCTGATTCAACTATTTTGTTTCTTTACCTCTTCAAATGCTGGTCCTTTTCTTTTTGGCTTCTGAGTATTTTCTCATATGCTGTTGCTGGGAGGTATTTTTATGTCATTGCCTGTGTGTATATACTGGTCTTTTCTCAAATCTAGTGCCCTCTCTCCTGTAGTGCTGTAAATTCCCCAGATCCTCACGGGAATAATCTCTGACTTTTGAGGCAGTTCAATTTAAAGGAGGTAGTTTTCTGTTGACATTTCTGACCTTTTACAAACTGCTGTCCACAAGTGAGGAAGAACAGTTCTCCAGCCAACCCCTCTGATGCTCCAGAGAAGAGAAGTCCACCCTTGGGTCTGTCTCAGGCTTTCTAAACCTCTAGTTCATGTAGTCTCTGTGCCTCAGCAAAGAGGAGCCATTTCCTTTTTTCTGCCTTATTTCACACTCTATGCTCTTTTGGCATTACTGCTTATTACCTGTAAGTGATATGCTCAGCACATTTGTGTGGTGTTATCAAATGAGATCTCTAGAATCTTTTGCCATATAATTTAAGATGTTATTAACTTCAAATTTTGCAGTTCTGGATTCATGTCTAAAACCTGAGACTGCTCAGAAGGTATGAGCTATTCACAAAACTACTGCTAACATACTGAAGCTTTCTCGGGGAGGTGGTTTTGTATGGGCTTAGCATTTCAGCTTTTTGTGAATCCTAAAAAGCACAGAGAGCTAGCAATGCAGAAAGTGCAATCACAAAGAATCAGCTGAAAACCTGAAAACCAGACTTACCAAATCCAATTTTGAATGACAAACCATTAGTGTTGTGTACAATTGCTAAAATTACACAGAGGATAAATCAATTATACCCATTAATTTAAACAGTGAGTGTCTTAGAATTGATTCTTATCCTTGCACAAAGGGAATTGGATGTACTGTTTTGTACTTTTTTTCTGGCATAGGATATATGTGAGTCTATTTTTGTATTATTTGTATACAATTTTATTTCAGTAAGGGAAAAAAAAAAAAAAAACACTGATCCTAACAAATAAAACATGCACTGTCCAGAACATTGACTCTACTCCTCCTCCCACATATTGTCACATGCACAGCCTGGAGCTTTGGTGCATTTACGTTCCTACTCCTTGGAACATGTCTCTAGTCATTGCTTCCCTTCATTGCTCTCAGAAGGATTCACAATAAGGAATTTGAACATTTAAGATCTGATCCTATCTGACAGCAGCCTCCCCTTTGATCTAAAATTTATCAATCCAATCCTAAGTCCCTTTGCTAGTAACAGAGATGCTGACAGCCATAGAAGCAGAATACTGCTTCTAGAAGCATCCAGCTTTTGGCTGCAGTGAACTGGTATTGTACTCCCACCCATTTCCTAGGAGTTAACTTTGGGAGTTCTGTTGCTGCATGGCTAAAACCAGGAATGACAAAATGGGAAGTTAGATTTATAAGTGCTTCTACATGGTTGAACTGAAGTTAGTAAGGGAAGGAAATGCTGTTATAGACTTTATCATTGCACCTAGCTACAGCATGGCTAAATATGTATAGCCTTTGGTCAGCAACAGGATCTTGAGAGAAAGTCCAGGAATCCTACCACTAATTTTTCTGTTGGGTTTGTTGCTGTTTTCTCAGTAGTTAATCTGTCTATTACCAACCTGCTAGATGCAGATTTGATGAGATAAAAAGAGTTACAGGGTGGAAAGCTGACAAGCCCTGAGAATGGTTGTAGCCTTCCTGTTAGCAGTGTGCAGGATACCTCCTACACAGGTCGTCACAGGTGGTGACTGCAACATGACAGAATGCCCCTTTACAGTTACATTAGATTTTGGCTGTGATATCAACAGTAGTTTATTCCACCAGCACTTTATTTGATGAAAATTTCTCCTGCAGACTGCTGACCAGAGGTTTCTGTATCACTTTGATGCTTAGTACAGATGAGAATGCTTTATCTGGAGAAGCTATTAAATGTCTTGTTGGAGATATTGCCATGTTTGACATGTTTGGTATTTTCTTTAGTGTTATTTGTAAACACAATACCGAACAGAGCTCAAATTGGATTTTCCTGTGTTGTCTGACTTAATTACTTTCCGTTCTTTAATCCTTCTTAAATCATAATTACAGTTGTAAAATAACTGGTTTTTCTCATAAGCAAAGAATTACTGGATTGAGATAGAGCACAGAGGAGTGTTTTAGAGCACTGCAGTCATTTGCTGCACCGTAATGCAGACACAACACTCTGAAGGGAAATAGGAACAAAACAGAACTGCTTATGGTACTGCTATGTTTCTCCTAGAGATGAGAAATCAATAACATTTTGGATGAATGGTGGTAGCTGCAATTCGTATTTGTAAATGCAATGTGTTGAAAACCTAGGTAGCATTAACAAAAGATGCTCATGCACTACTTAAAAAATTCACCTGTAGAATACATTACGTATCTTCAACTACAGAGCACATGAGACAAACCAGCACACTAGGAATAGCCAGCATGGGAATGAGAATGTTGTGCAGAGCCAGCCTGAAATATTTCTGCACTTAGATCTCACTGGGAAATGCAGAGTTCTTTGACAAAACAGTCCAATGACTATTTCCCTATGACCTGCTATTAGAAGCTGAAAGCACTATCTGTTGTAATTCTTCAAGACTTCACTGCTGTTACTGCTACTAGAGGAAATGCAAATAGTCAATAGATTTGTTTTGTTTTTACTAAAACTTTCAATTTGTAAATCTATCTTGTCTCAACTGAAAGCAGTAGCAAGAATAATTATTATTTATTCTAGCTTTAATTTTCAGGAAGATGGTGTTGCTGTCAAAGTGATTAAATCACTAGCAAAAGTAGATGAATGGCCAAGTAAGGAAAGGCTAATATCTAAGTACACAAAAAAAGTGTAAGACTACAGAATTCATATCATAAAACTAAAGAAAATTTGAACAATTTTGCATTCTCAGGCTTCAAAGGCTTCTTCACCTCCCAGAGGAGCTCCAATCTCTGTTATTACACTTCAAGGACAAAAAGTATAATGTGCAATGTTGGTGGCTACAGTTTTTGAGAAAAGTTAAATTGAGGCAAGACTCACTCTTATCTCACTCCATTAACTTTTCTAGTGCTCCTTCAGTATTTTTAATCACACTATCAACTGAATGCATTAAGTACCATTTTCTATTGAAGTTTCCTACAGAATTATATGCATTTGACCTAGAAAGTATTTGTCTTAGGTTTAAGTATGATCAGGTAGTAAGTAAGCAAAACCCAAGCTTATGATGAACTATTAGGTTATGTACTACCTCATTGGAATAAATTAATTCTTCCATTTATCCTGTGAGTAGTAAAAGATGCTCAGAAAGGCAGGAGCTTTAGGTTTTAGAGAATTACTACATTTTCATCTGTCTGGTTCTGTTACCATCAGGAAACTGCAGCTTTTGTCCTCAAAGTTTGTCTACTTCTCCTCTTGCTTGTGGAAGAAGATGAAGCGTAGGAACTGTCTGCCCAGGGATGCTGTGAGCACCAAACCCTGGCAAAAGATTTTCAGTCATTCCAGACAAGAGACAGTATCTCAGTCTCTGTAACCAGGCAAACCTTAGGTAATGCTATTATCAAAATGGTGGCAAAGAAGGTTAATTATAAAAGCCTACTTTTCTAAGAAAAGCTGCTTTATGTAAAAGGTTAGGTATTTCTTTATCTTGATAGTAAGTTTTTGCCTGGAGAGGAGAACAACAGAAGCCAAAGATTTGTACAAAACTGCCTTACTAACCTATTCACGTGGTTGCCTCCTAATTACACAACGATGATATCCTGATCCACTCTTTAATACTAAATCTTTGCTCTTACATGCAGCAAAAGAGATGATATTTACCAATATTTGCCTTCCAGTGGTATTGCTGGAATATTATTAATATGTTCTGACAAATATTTGTTCCAAAGCAAGCACTGCTGTGTTTTAGCTGTTGGTAAGGGGTGGACTGTTACCAGGAGCCAGTGAATGTGTAACAGCCACAGCAGCTCCAGCCTCAACTAACGCTCAGTGCACGTCTCAGTAGAGATGTTTGGAATGGAAGAACTTATTTCAATCTGAATTAAAAGAGAAGTTTCTATCTTCTGTATTTGTTGTGTCTTCTATTACATGAGACATTACAGTTTGAGCTAAAGAAAGAAAAGATAAAAATGATGCTGATTAATCTTACTGTCATAAAGTGGTTGTTCATGCTAACAGAGAAGAGGGCATTAGATTGTCCTGCAGTGTATTCTGTTCTTCGTAACCTCCTTAGCAAAAAAGCCACATACAAAAATCAGAAAGGGTACAGTTTACTCACCCCCTCAGTATTTGTATTTCTTAAAGGTAAGGCAGGGGATGATCACCAAGAATACTGGCTGATAAAACAGCTTGGTTAACGATCTGTAGTATTACACTCTTTGTGGTTATCACCAGATTGCCAAAAGCAATATCTAATCCTGACTAGAAAAACAAAAAAGTTAGAGAAAAATGTTTGTTGTTTTCTGAGATGAAACAATTTCAGTCACCCTTGGAGGCTGAAAAAGTTAACATTTCCTTGCAGTCCTGCAAACGTTTCTCAATTGCCCCCAACCAAGTGTTCTAAGCTAGTGAATATTTTCAGGACTAACAACTTCCACAACTGACTTTGAATATTAGTAGTACTAATATAGTTCTATTGTACTTTATCATGGTATGTTGCCTTTGAATTCGCATATAAACCCACAAAATTTAGCTATTCAGTTAGTCTAATAATGGAACTATGCTGAGCTAATACTCAGTTGTTAAAAATAGGTGTGGTTACTATGAAAAGTTGCATATACAAATTCTTCTTTCCACAGTATCCCTCACACCTACAAGGCATCAGGTGAAATAATGTTCATTGTCTGATCTACTCATTTTTTCAAACCATCAGGAATTCTTAGCTATGTTAATTGGCAAACTAAATATTTTTCACTTTGACTAGTAGTATTTGTTATCTTTATCTCCAGCTGGATGTCTACAGATTCAAAACTGATATGGAAGAGGATTTCAGCTATGATGACCACATTAACTACAGCTTTATCCAAACGTGTTATTCCTTCCTGCATTAGTATTTAATACGTTAAAAAGGATATTTTTTTTAAATGTCATCTACTACTTGGTTTAAATACATAATTTTACAAGACTGAACAGAAGAATTTGTGAATGCATTTTCCAAATTGGAGAGATTTTACCAAGGACACGTGAGTTTGTCTTTCAGAGGCCCCATATGGTGTGAACAGACTATATGAGATCAGTGACAATGCCTTGCCTATGATTAGCTATGCTGGCATTCTTTCTAGTGATTCATTTTCCATGCTTGTTTAGTCTAAAGCTTCCCAGGAGTGGAGACTGCTGGCTGCACTCATTTAAAGATAGTGGCTATCATGGTTATCATTTAAGAATTAATTGTTTGTGACATACACAAATTAAATAAATAGGGTTGTGTAGTTCTTGAATGTCGAAATGGTTTTATTTCCCAGAATGACAAATGTAGGTTGTCTTCTTTTCTTAGAAAGTACACAGGATAGATGCAGTAAGTTTTCCTTTAATGATAGATCAGAATTCATCTTCTCTTCACATTTAACTACTCACATAGGCAGTGGCTGAAGACTTTTGCAAGACAGCAATTCCATATTTAGTCCTCAGATTCACTTCAGACAAGCTGCTTTAAGAGCCATGTGCTAACACTGATGTTAAACTATCCTTATGAAGCACAAATTGTCACTGCTCTTTCCC
>NW_008628834.1:35851-48073 GCF_000691845.1 Merops nubicus
TTCCAGAGTATTGCTGCTCTTCATCTTGGGGATATGTGGAAGGCAAATTGCCAGGAAAGACTAACCAGAGTAACAAGCTGTAAGATGCACCCACATACATTTAAGTAGTTTTATGAATCAGGTTCTACTGAACTACTCAGGACAGCACTAATATTCACAGAAGCTCTGTGTTGAATCCTGCAACACCTTACTCTCACTCTTACACTGCCAGTCCTGGCACAGGGATGCAAAGCAGGATGCTGGCAAAGTTAGCAATTGCTGATGCTTCCAAACCACTCTGCTCGAGGCAGATTAAGACATGGGGAAAAAACAGCTCAGGATTTAAAAGCCTTGTTCAGCCGTAGCTGCCAATAGGTGGGTACTTTTTTCAGGCTGAGCAGATGAGGAATCTTTCTTATGGTGGAAAAAAAAAAAGACTGAATCTCAAGTTTTTAGCTCCTTTTGCAAATAGCATTAGGATGCACATCCCTTCTGCTGCTGTATGTGTCAGTAGGGAAAGAGGAGTGCGCTCTTACACAATGATTTTTATGATAGTTTTTCTTGCATTTTAACAGCTTTATCTCATCCTTCCAGGTTTTGACAGGCAGTCAAGCAGCAACCTTGTATTTAAGCTCATTTCTTCTGTCATTATCCTAAGAGTTACAACACTCCATAATTATGCTTCTTACGAGATAAATTGATCATTTATTATGTTAGAGAGCAGTTTCACTTTAAGGAAACTAATCATAATATCAGAGAATTCTACAGTAACAGTGAACATGTCTATTTTATTAGACCACTGTGTCTTGGGATGGAGATAAGCTTCTTTGTGTACAGAATGGAGAGAAAGAAGGTCGTGGTTGGACCCAGTGGATTGAAGGAGATGAAATGCACCTGGTAAGATCATGTAACAGGTTTTAAATGCCACTCTGTTGAAATGGTTAGATGTAAGGCAGCAGGCTGTGTGCTATGTTATCATGGCTTACTTTGATATAATTATGTATTGGTGCAGCATTTGACTAGTTTCTAAAGCAAGAATTTCATTTGGAGCCATTATGCTTTTATGCCCCTTACAAAGACTGCTGGATTTCAAAGCAGAACTCTTTCTGTGTTAACTGTCTGTCCACACATATACCAGTTTGATATGTTTACACCAAGGAAGACATTTAACAGAATGTCCTTCATACAGCCTGTGAAGTACACAGTATGGGAGCTGCTGAAATTATCCATCCAACAATAAGCCATAAGGGCGAAATACACCATTGTTCTTTTAAAATAATTACAGGCCAGATCACATTATGGCCTAGAGAACTAAACCAGCAATTAAGCTTTAGAAATGTCTTGTTCTTTCAGAACATCATTTTTATCTTTCTTAGTTAACAGGACCTGAAAGAAGATGCCTGTTCTTTTGTCACATATCCCTTTACAGCACCCTCAGTCTCTCCTCAGTGTGGATAAAAGGCAATCTTCTTGATGAGATGATAAAATCCAGCCCCCATTTTTGTACACTCTTCTGTACTATGAGCATTCAGCAGTCTGAATATTCAGGCTTTAAATATTCAAATCAGTAGCAGATTTATGAAATCTTTGCAAAAGTAACCCAAACCCCTTATTACTAAACACAGTTTTCAGGAAGTACTGGAAGGCCCAGAAACCACTCTGGGAATGGAAGGTATATGACAGATCTTACCTTCTGGACCATAAACTTCATACAACACAGGTAGGGAGAAAGTTACTGAACGATTACTTTATAGCTGAGGTCATGGGCTCACTGAAACTAGGGGGGAAGCAATTAAAAGGATACTCCAGAATTTCCTGTGTATACATATTCCCTGGATCTATACACAAACACACAATAACTCCACACTACCTCCCAGCTTCACAACAGCTGGTACTATGACACCAAGCATCAGCCCTGTCGTGGTCTCTGTGTGCAAACACAGGTAACCTGACTCATCTGAGGCTGCTTTTTCAGAAGGTTGTGAAGAGTTCTGTATCATACCTGCCAGCTCGTGCAGGCATCTGTGCACTTTTACCATCTATCACCATCACATATACACATATCACTCACATATACAGCAGTTAGTAAAAAATCACTTCATACAAAGGAAGTAACCAAGTATTTTACATGCCAGTCCATAATATTTCAATTTTATCACTTTTTATGTTTCACAAACTTCAAAAGAGTTCCTTTTATTTCTCAAAATCCTTTTTATTGTAACCCTCTCCATTAAACATATAGCAAAAGAGTCCCATTTAGTATCTTGTTTTTGACCAGCTGAGATTACTAGGTCCTATACTGCAGAGAGCCTTTGATGCAATGGGCAGTTACCCCTAAAAAATTGATACTTCGATAGCTTTATGATCCTATTGAACTTTACACAATGAGCCAAGTGTTAATTTAATTCTTTCCACAGTTCTGTAGAGAGGAGTACCACATCATTTAGTAGTTTATCACCTCCTATTTTCCCCATTTCATTCTATGGTCTGTACTTTGTAGTTCTTTTTCCTCCTTAGATTCTGTTTTATGTGAGTGACTTATTTGACCATTCTCCATTTCCTTTTGAGTTTTATTGCCCTTTTCTATTGTATTGATTGCTTCTGCTCTGTAGGGTTTTTTCACCATCAGCAGATCTCTTAGCCCTTATTGCACACTCCTTGTTCCAGGTTACCTATATAGAAGTGAGCAGAACAGGTCCTAACTAAAACTAGTGTATCAGGTCTTCTTGTTTCATCAGTTCATCATGAAGCACTTTCTCTTACTAGAGCCTAGCAGCACATGCCAGTAAGGTTATTGATTCAGTGTAAGGTTTTTTTAGTATGTCATTTTATCAAAGTCCTCCATAAGAAAATGTGCATAACTTCCCAGGAAACTCTGCCACTTGCTTCTTCAAAATATTCTGATAGCTTTATTAAAAGTCTTACCTTGAAAGAGAAAGTACATCCTTTCTGCTAGGTCATACATAACCTTTGTCTTTCTGTCCCTTGAGAAGTTCTATCCCTTTTCCTTCTTCCACCAAAACCAGTCAACACCTCCACACATCCCCACACATACTTCTCAGATTGTACTTAAATAGTTTCAGTAATGGAGAAGATTAAGCTTCATCTTCAGTCGGATGAGGTAAACCACAGTAGGCCTCACAAATCAGTGTGTGAGATGTAAACATCATTGCATCTCTTGTGCATAGCTCACCGTGATCCCACGGCTAGCGAGTGGGGACTTTGGAAAAGCTCTTATGGAACACAAAGGCTCAGTAGACAACATTAGCCATCCAGTATGGTCCAGGTCAGTCAAAACTCAGTGCTGTGCTCTGAGTTATAGACCTAGATCAAATCTTCTGATGATCCAAATGATCACTGTGTTGCTTGAGTGGGCTTTCAGCTCATTTCTGGTTTTGTAGGTTTGAACTATCAGTCATTAACATACAGATTCTAACTGGTTGTTCAAATCCATCCCCAAATGACTTCTTTATGTGTCCAAAATAGAGCATACCCATTTCAAAGACCAAGCAGCTGCACACACTGCAAATAGAGAATAACCCACCAGGAACTTAACTGGTCCTTTTAAGATCTGAGATCCCAGAATAACTTATTTTACTGCACCTTTCACCAGAAAACAAACTCAAACCAGCTGGTTTCTTTAAGGATTAAAAAACAGGCTAAAACATGTACAAGCTACCCAATCTGATTTGATAGGAAATTGTGGATTCAAACTGAGCAGGATATACACATGAATGTATAATGCATCTGTCCTATGTAAAAGAGGTATTTTTTAATTGTTTTCTCTTCCTAGGAAATAAGAGTGTGTGGAGTCAAGTGCAAGCAGGTCTTTAAGAAGGTACAGTGAGCTTCCTGCAGATACAGAAGTGAAGACACATAGAATTTACAGATTTACCACCACGTCTGCCAATGCTAATAATGAACATCATCAATGACAAGAGCAAACAGAAATGAAGATTGCATTAGAACTGTATAGAACAAAATGTTTTTAACAAAAAATTTAAAAGAAATAGCTGCAAATAAAACTATTTTTAGAAATGCCAATTAAAGATACTAAACACCCTAAATGTGTGTATACCAGAATTCTTGACAAAACCAAAATATAACTGTTTGGTATAAAATAAGTTGGAGTTGAAAACTTTGTAAGCTCATTCTTTACTGACAGTGGAAATGACCCTTCAATAGCCTTGGCAGGGGGCTTTCAGGTAGGCTGGTGTTCAAATGTTGTGCTGTAGCTGTGGGGAAGCAAATGAAAGCTGTAAGATGTGACTTACACTTAAATCCTGATTTCACTGGAGCCAGTGAGCATTTTACCATCAGCTCCAATGGAGCAGTCCTATGCTGAAAGTATTCCACCAAAAACAGAAGTCTGATTTCTCAGAATAAGTAAAGGTATGGAACAATAATCTGGGCAAATAGTACTTTACAGCAGCACGGCCAAGGGGCAGTTCTTTTCTAAACACTTTAGCCAGTATCTGCCCATTCTTTTTTTTTTCTTTTCCCCTTACACAGGAGAAACCAATTGTAAGATCACTGCTAGAAACTGCAAATAGGTGTACACATCCCACACAAAAGGTATGACTAGCATTGCTTTGTACAATGTCTTTTTATGACCCACCATAGTCTTCATGTTCTCATGTAACAAAGCATTGGCCTAGCAGTTCCCAGCACTGATTTAACAACTAGTTACAGGAATAGTAAATTCTGAACCAAATTGTCATATTTTAAGTCTATCAACACAGCAGATGTACAGTTAACAGCACCACTTCACATCAAGCTCAGAAAGACCCAAGGATACAGTGTGCCTGCTTGGATCAGACCTTTAGCTCATGATGCAGTATTACAATCACCTCCTGTAACAACTGCCATTAACCATTTTCTGGGACTTAATGAATGGGGAAGCTGCTGTGGCAGAGTCTGAGGTGCTCTAAAGTAGGAACATACCTTTCCATGCTCTGCTGCAATTCCTGTGCATGACATTGCTTCTGCTTTCCTTGGGAACCTGACACTGTGGCCGAGAGAAATTTCAGACCTGTAGATGGGAACAAAAGCCATCAGTCTCTACTAACCAGAAACAGCTATAAAATAGGCACTATTATTAAGCCTGTTTCAACAGACTAGCAACCTGATCTAACAAGAAGAAATGGCAGTTCAGAAACAAACTATTGCAAACTATACAGTTAGTACAGCAAGGATGATAAATGTTTTGAACTATGGTATTTCAACCACACTGTACATATTGTGAGCACAGCACCAGATGTGCTGTAATGAACTTCTCACTGAATTTTGTAAAGTTTTGGGGTTTACTTTACATCAGATGTACACAGAAAATACTACCCATGAAGACTTAAGCATCCTCATGTGATAAACAGGTGAAAACTACTCCCTCTCCATGTGAATTCCTGTGGTACTAGTGCAACAGCTGTGGCTCATACTATTCAGACTTACAGACAGATGTAATGCCGTTGTTTTCTTTAAGTTCCCTTGTAGATTTTTTCTTGGCAATATGTCATACTGAAGACTCTGGGAATTATGCTTGAGCCTAAGTCAACCAGATCCATGCAGAAGCTGGTTTTCCCTCATGGAAGAGTGTGTTAGCCATCAGGCTGTGTTTCCATAGCCAAATGGATATCCCTCCTGACTGACACACAGACCAGCAAATAATGGTGATTAAGTTTCCTTGTACTGGGAGTGGGACAGGTTTGAACTGGTTACAGTTAAATAAGATAGAAAGGTCCTGGAGGAGGGAAGAGGACCAGAAACCTGTGTATCTCCACATCTCTAAAACCACTGCTCTGTGTAAGTGAAATTGCAGAGAGCTCTCTGCTTGAACTGTTATTTATCACCTTGCACCACACTGGGGATATCCCAGTTGCCAAATTCCAGTTCATCAGTCATTTGTTTTTCCTGAAATATTGTTGGACACAGAAAGTTCTTTCCTTCAAGTTTCTAAATTATTGATTTCATAACCATGCACACCTCCAGGTATCTCTCCACTCTTCAGTCCCAACGAAAGCAAGAGAACAATGGAAAATAAGGAATGAACTCCAACTTCTCATTTATAACAAATCTTATTTTTTTTTTTCAGACCACCTATAATTTCCGTCTCATGTGAAAATTTAAACTACACAATAAAGGGATGGTTCACACCACTATCCACAATTAAACTTCACCTAATTCTTTTTAATGTGCAGCACTGACTGAGACCTTTTTTGAAATGTAGTTTTCTTTCAATAGAACTTGGCAGTTCATAGCCCTTAATTCACCAGATGTCTTCTAATTTTTGCCTGCAGCTCCCTGCAGTCTTGTGTAACATTCACAAACTCTTTTTGCAGAAGGTTGTAAGTGGATCAATTAACATCTAGCTAAATAAATCCAATTGTTAAAAGCTATTATTATTGTAATCAAACAGACAGCTTTTCCCCTTTGGGTCATTTGGTACAAGGGCAAATTTAGCACTGTACTAATAGCTAATGGCTTATCAACCAGAAGGAATGTAACCTGCTTCTAATTATGGAGAAAAGGCAAGCTCAGGAAGTACTTCCACAGTTCACCTATGCAAAATACAGAAACTTCAGAATATTTAACTTTGAATACATTCTCTTCAAATCATCTCAATTGCTTGTCATTAGAGTTGTAACCTCTTATCTCTCCTGCAGTCACCATTTCCCTTGGAAAGGGAAATTATGCTCGTTCATTGCTTCCATGATGATGCTCTCCAAACAATGCGCAGAAAATTAGCAATGCTGTTTCAATAAACCCTTGAAAACTTGTTACCCTAAAATGTAATTTAAAAATTCCCTTATAAAATAGTTACTGAATGCATAACATTGAACAATTTCTTGACAAACATCAGCCTACTTGACTGCTTTTAAAGCTACTTAGTAGCCAAGACCTTCATACTGAATTCATATCCAGCTTTGCTTACTACTCAAGAATAAAACTTCATATTAATTTTATTGATCTTCGGTGGACTTTAAGCTACAATTTACCAATTCCAAACCTGTATTTCTGCAAAACTGCTTTACTTCCAGATAATGGGCATTTTTTTATTTTGTACAGAAAGACCAGTGCTTACAGCATCTGTGTGAATGGAAAGGCAAGAAGGTATATTTCACCATTTCTAAAAGTTAAATCCAGTCTTGATATTATACTCCATCCAGAAAACTGCAGGTGGCAAAAGCTGAAGAGTAAATTAAGGCCAATGTGTTCCATAAGCATGATTATTCTGCTTTTTCTGTTCCCACCATTTGGGTTATGGTGTTAATATTCTAGGTGGGTCTAATCTTCTGGGGATGTTTGAAGAACTCAGTGCCACATTTTACAGTTCTGTGGCTTTCCAGTGAAGGGCCCACACAGAACACTTGCTGCATTCACAGCACGTGAAGGCATGTTGTGCACGTGAAGTTTCAGCTTTATGGAACAGGCAGAGAGATACCATGGGTTTAGCAAGCTTGGTGCAACCAAGTGAAATTCAGAGCCTGAAAGTTCAGGATGGCCAAACATGCTGTGAAACAGAAGCAGCAATGTGTAATACAGATAGGAGAAACCTGCTTAGCTTTGCTGAAGATACAGAGCAAACATTAGAGAGAAACCAAACTTCATCTATGTGAGATATGTAATGGTACTATAGCTATAAGTTTATCCAAAATTTTTCAGATATTCACCTGATTTTTCCAGGAAAAAAATTAATTTTGGGTTGATAATGTCAACTTCTACCTTCTGCAACATGGTTGAAATATTTTGTGCAGATCTTTTCATTATAAGCCCCCTGTACTTATAATATGTCTACTTCCAAAATGCATCCATAAGTTTGGATTTGCATCTCTCTCTTACCCTGCTACTTTATTCCTCCTCCATAAATTCAATCCTTTCTTTGCAGATCAGACTACAGCTTAGATGTTGAAATTTGTTCTTCCAGTCCTGGGTATTCAACCCACTGTTAATTTACTGGTGCCCTAACTTCCTCCTGTTCATCTTCTCTCTCCCTTCAACTCACTCACTAGCCAACAAGGTTGCATAGTCTGAGTAAGAAAGTCTGGAATACAGCTAGTTTTCTACTGGCTTTCTTATAATTTCCCCCTTTCCCCACACCCAAATTTCACAATGTTTTCTGTACATTTCTATAACTGCTTTCTCTGGAAACTGTCTGCTCACAAGGCTTACTTTACCCCAGGGAATGGTCCCAGTAATTAGATCATATCCTTTCCTGCTCATCAGCTACAGAACTGAAACCCTTCACAGGGGCATGATCCGTAAAGAAAACAGGATGACCATGTAAGATCAGGAGAAGAGGGAAGGGTAAGAAAGAGAAAAGAAAATTAGCAGCATTAATATTTTTTAGCAAGTTGATTATGCTTGATTTAATAGTATAATCTGTACAGAGGATATTTCATTTAGAAAATGATTTGCTTTCTGTTTTATATGAATAATACAAAACATACTTATTAATTTTAGTGGGACAAAGAAGGGTATAAAACATTTCTTTCAGTACTTGAAGACTGGATATTTGATATGAGTGCAAATCTAATCTAATCTATACAATATACAGGTATGTCTAAGGACTGTTCATTTTTGATTCTGTACTCTAGAAATCCAGGCTTTTTAATAAATACCAAAAACTTTTTGCTGGCAGAAAAGAACACAAATTAAACCAGATTCCATTACCTAAAAGGATATTTTAATATTACTTAAAATTACCAAATAAATGGCATTAATTAATCTTGTGAAATGCTTTTAATGTTGCTAGAGCATTTTGTCCTCAGATATATTCTGTAGTGCCATGTATGCACCACTCTTTGTGATTTCCACAGAATATGACTAACATTATACCACAGAGTTCTCCCAGTCTTTACTGGAGTATAGCTCAAGCCAGAAGATATCATCTCTGTGTTTAACAGCCTTCACCATTTCTTCCTTTCATAAAACTTTCCAGTCATTTTTTGGATCAATGTAAGCTTTAAGCAAACACAACAGCCTCTGTCAGTTGTTGAGAAAACATCTCTCTTTCTTTGCCTGAACCTGGTACCTGCTATTATAATGTAATTACTCCTAATTCTTGTACTATACAAGAAGTAGCAAACATCCATTCCCTATTTTGTCCATACCAGTCAGATTTTCTTTACCCCTACTCAGTAAGGTAAGTGTTCTAGCAGAATTAGCCACCAGGCCGATTCCAGCCTATGAACTTCACTCTTTTAATTCCTAGAGGCTTTTGTTTCAAACACCAGAAGATCACAGTGTTTCCACTTCAGTCCACACCACCAAAATATTCCATGGAAACACAGGGACCAAGAGTAACTTTCACAATCTAATTGATAGAAACCAGAATTTAAATAAGATCTAGGGTTAGAGTCTACATTTTTGCAAAACTCCAACTATGAAAGATGGAAAAGAATTGCTTGCTGTGACCTGTAGAACAGTTTTATTGTAAAATAAGCATGAGCAAGCTGAATGGCAAAACCTTGTAACACAAAGGTGCATGAGATGTCTATCATTTGGTTGACTCTACTATATTAAATTTAAGTGGACAATAAAAAGCAAGAGTTCTCCAGTACAACACTAATAAAACTTCCTAGTATGTATCATATCCTATTACACTCTTTTCTGGCCAGCCTCGTCTGTAATCATGTAACAGATTCATGGCTACTCGTCCTTTCATCCCCTGCTAGTAACACGTTTGTCTTGAAATGCTACCTATGTGGCACTGCTATTTCTATTTTAAGGAGGTTTTTTTTAACCTCAAACCAATGTTTATTTAAGTAATTTATTCCTGTCTAGCAAAAGTGCACACAAAAATGGAGTCACTTCTGAACCATGTGTTTTATTACCTGGCCAAGCATTTTCTCTATATTAATAGGTTATAGTAAGTATCCACACTGAACACTTCACGGGAATGGCATTTCAGTTCTTCACCAATCCCTTCAATAGCACTGCCTGAAGATTATGTTTCTACACCATGGAGCCAGAATAAAACTCCCTCCTTCAAGGGCCACATTCTTATTAAAGGGGAGGAGGAAAGAAGGGTGGGAAATGGTCTGTGGTTATTGACTCTACAGGTATTTACATAGCTAGACACCATTTATCTCATGGTACAGCACTATTCTAATGCTGAGTAAATTATAAGGTCAACATTGTGAGAAGAGCATTTCAAATTTAAAGTATTTTATTTAAACATGCAGCTATTTGGTAGCTCAAGATTGGAGCAGAAGCATGAGCAGTTAGTTATGGATGCACACACATTATAGAGCAGCCAACATTTGGAACTCGTTTGTGCATGTGTGGAAGCATCCAGACCATGATTGTCAGCAGTAAACTGCAAAGACATGCAGCTCTTAAAATTGCTTTTCTCGACATCGTGGAACCACTTTAAGAGCTTTCCTGTAACTGTTTGGCTGGCCTTTCTTTCCCCTCCCCTCTCAGCTGCACAAAGCAACAATACAGAAGTGCAGAGCTGAAATACAAGAAAAGGTGAAGAAAGAGCTAATGCAAAATGACACTGGAATTTGAAGTTACACTTAAGCCGAAAGGTCCCTCTCTGTCCTGATGTTCCCACCAAATTTTTCTTAAGTGCTAGTCAATGCACTTACTACAAAAAGGAGGTATTTATAATGCAGTGCAGTCACTATTATAATTCGTTAGGGCTTAAAACCATAGGGTAGGAGGTGAACTCACTGAAATTTAACATTCAGTCAAGTGCAACAAGACTCGCAGCAGTTCATTGCTCCCCTTCTCTAATTCTAAGTCAGCATGATTCAACTTATCTTTTCTTACCAAGACACTGATGCTTATTATCCATAACTATTACAATTTCCAACACTTCTCTCCAGCTGGGCATGTTAAGGGCATGCAGAAGTTGTTAACACATTTCAGTAGTACTTCTGTGAAATGACTGTGTGATCTTTCACTCATCCTGTCAAGAAACATGCTGCCACTCTTGATGCTGACATTTCCAAGTTTATTTTTGGAGAGGAAAAGAGGAGAAAAGTGCCATTTTATGTATGTAACAGCAACACACCAGAGAACTTACTCAAACACACTAGCAAGCAACTCCAAACACTCATTTTTAGGTGCAATAACGTAATGCACTATAATGTAGTCAGTCCTCTCCACTGTATTGTTGATACCAGTGTTTATGAGAGACACTTAATTACTCAGGATGATCTTTAAGGGCAACACATGGTCTAAAATTCTGCAAGCTTGAAAGCTAATCATTGCTACTCCTTCATTCCAGCTCATAGGACCCACTATTCCAGATATAAACAGGGATACTTTGTAAGTTCCTAAGAGCTGCTCACAGATCACTTTGAAAGAATTCCGAAATAATTACTTGAGACATTTTGACCTATTATACCTAAGGGCAGAAAGCACAGACCAGACTTTCACACCACTCTGCAGCAGTAACAAATCACAACAACTTTGTCTGAGATCGGTTGAAACCAATCTCAGACACGGGGGCTGACTTAGGAGCTAGACAAACAAGAACTGCAAACTAGATTTCACACTGTCCTAAATGATGCAGAAACAGATGACTCATTCCCTGTGAAGCAAAACAGAACAGAAGTAGAACATAAGAGTTCCACAGCAAAATAGTCTTTAACAGTCTGGTTTCAGCTTCTTAAGGACCAAAAAACTCCAAATTTCCATTAGAAATTTTCCTTGTCATCTTTTGTGCAATGCAACACAAAGCAGATGTCTCCCAAAAACATATGCAGAATTATTTCAGAGGATGGTTTTTGCAACATATGTACAATCCTTTATAATGTATTTTTCTCACACAGCAAGTCTGCCTTGTAGACACTTGCAGTATCACATTACACAAAATTCTATTTCTGTTTCCAAGCCCCAGCATGATAGCATGTATTTTTGACTCTATTTCTAAATGTATTTTGGTGATGAAAGAAGCAGATAGGCATTTAAACTGCTGAAGGTCACTCAAAAACCTTACCAGGTACCTAACTGTTAGTTAAAATAAACAGATAATAGGTACTTCATCTGCTTGAATATCATGTGGATTTTTTTTTAGGAGAGCCCTTTTCCCTTTTCAGCCAGATAAATACTTTTGAAAGCTGGCCTAGTGTCATGCAGCACATCTCACTCCAGCTTATGCAGCTTCAGGAACATCTAGTTGCCTTCTCAGTCACATATTCCCCTGAAGTAAGTGAACGGTTTCAGTACAGAAAACCAGATCAGTTTGGATTAATCAGATTCTCTCATCAGACACTAAAGATTTGAAGCAGGCAT
>NW_008628834.1:48104-82525 GCF_000691845.1 Merops nubicus
GAATGGAGGCAAATGTAGAGCACATCCACAATTAAAGCACTGTTCTTTTAAGTCCCCCACTGCACAATGAAAATTTAAAAAAGCCCCACCACAACAAAATCATCAATAGCAAACTAAATTCAGCTTTCAGTAACACAGCTGACCAACGCTTCGCTACAGTCAAAAGAAAAAAAGTAGTGTAACTTTTTATCCTCAGAAAAGGGCACTTATCCTAAGAGGGATTTCTTTCTGAAATAAAGCTCTTCCTGGACTCAGGACAAATTTTTTGGAGTGCATTGTGTGCTGTTGTGCAACATGTACATTCCATAGGACAAAAACAAGTGTTCATGGAACAGCTTGAGCAAAGCAAGATTTCCCTTTCTTCATAATCGTTTCCTTTCTGGTGCAAGTGCTCTTATTTATAGAAGACTCAGCCTTGTAAAGCTGCACCATGGGGCATTTTGGTGCTTATTTGCTGATAATTTGCTCTTTTTGCAATGAGAGTATTTGCTGAAATAACACTTTTTTCATTCTTTTTTATTTTCCTTGAAAGGATAGCAAAACTACCTGTAATTGCACCAAGGATTTCTAAAGTAGAAATGTTTAAGGTTAAAGCAAATATTTTACTTGTAATTAGATCTCTAAATTCAATCTACTGTCTGCATTGCAAATGTCTTTGAATGGGATCCTACAAGTTAGCGAGATCTCTACCTTGATACAAAAACTATTAAAGCACAATGCTATCCACTGACAGAAAGCAAAAAGTTATGGAGGTGTGCTGGCTAGATAAAAAGCAGATTACTCAGCAGCATGGTCAGAGACTGGTGAAAAAAATGTATTAATGGGGTAAAAAGGAACAGTTTGGGGCTGCTTTTGATAAATCTGAACTTTCAAAGCATCCCATTAGAGACTCGGTCTAAGCGTGTTGGTTTAATAGACACTATATAAAAGGTTATAATAATGATATGATGTCTTCTTTGAAACTTCAGCTATCTCCGACTGCCACGTGGTAACATAACCTTTACTCAGAAGCCAAGGATACGTTGTTGAAGAGAGATAGCAAATCAGCCTTCAAAGGCAATGAGCATACCCCAGTGCACGGCAGGCCTGAAGCAATGTCACAGCTCTCCGTTAGCAGAGGGCTCGTTCACCTTCCAACCATGTTGTACTTTGCCACCGTCACCATCACAACGTGGTGCTGCTTGAATCCTTAGGGCTGCTGCCTGAGGATGAAGCTACATTGGGCACAAGGAGGAACTGGAACTGGTTTTTCCCCTCTCACACTGACTGTTGATCTACCAGACTTTTTTTCCCCTATATTTAAACACCTGTTAGTTGCAATCTCTTGATGACAGAGCTAATTCAGGCAGCAGTCCTCTCCCCAAAAAGCTCATCTTTCAACTGGGAAGCAATGGAGCACAGTAACCTGATAATACACTTTCTTTTCCCTGCCAGGATTGTCTTTTACTAGCAACAAAGGCAGTGATAAACATCATTCTAACAGATATATAGCTTACTACAAGGACTTCTGTTTATGTTTGCCAAGTGAGAAGAAACTACCCAGATATCTGTATCTTTACAAATAACACATTTCATTTCAGCACAGGACTTTGTTTTCCCACTGTCATCAAGAGGGACTCCTCACAAGGAGTGTAATGGTGCTGAAGAAATACTTCCCAGCTGAAGCTCTTTTTTCAGTGTTGCTGCTAGAGGGGCCAGAGCTGCCGCTCCACATGCACTGCTTCCACACACCTGACAGTCTGTGGCTGTGTTCATAAACAGGAGATACTTGCTCCCATATCATTTTCTTCTCTGCTCAAACCTCAGATTTGAGGTTCCCGTCAATCCATCAAATTCCCATCAACCAAGTTGAAGCCAAACAACTGATAAATAACTTCAAATACAGTCTGAAAGGGGCAAGTGGGAAAAAAATTTATAGAGACCAGAGTAGATACTTTCATTTTGCACCAAGTACTTAATAGCTTCAGCAAGAAACCTGGATGTTCAGCCTTATTCAGCTTCCCTAAATTCTTTTTGGCAACATTCTAGGCAAGATGTTCCACGAATTATATAGTGGATTACAGATAAAAATATATTTTTACAGCCACCAATAAACATTCTTTCTTATTCCTTCTTTTTTCCTCTCTCTTTCTCCCTTTCTCAATTTACTTTTCATATATAAACTAGTGAAACATATCAGCATGATCATGACTGAATTTCTAGCAAATCCTTCCTAATCTGAGATTATATTTTGGCCTCCGTTTTTCAATTGGGATATCATCTCATGCAATTATTTTTCTCTTTTCTTATTCTTCTAGTAAAAGACAGTCTGCCATTCTGTTATATCTGGATCTATATCATCTAAAAATTTTCTCCTAAAGTACACATTTTAAGAAACTTTATTTTCATTTGTATCTTATTTCATATTAAATTTACTTGGTACTTTTTATCAAAAACTGAAATTACCGTATTTCTCAATTCCTTCTTAATTCAGACATCCAGTGACAGTGTCAATAAATCAGATATAAAAAAACCTTCCACCCTCTTTGCACGTGTGCACATGCAGTTCCTGACACCACATGGTTTCACTGTTGTTAAGAACCTATCCTGTCAGAGCTCTGGGAGAAATCTTAACCTGCCATGTGTCTCAGGTTGTAGTGCTTGGCCCACCACCAATGATTCGTAAATTCACTGAGCATATACATGCTTAAAAAGCCATCTTGCACTGTCAAGTATATTGTATTTGTATTTTTAGTCTCACAGAGTATATTGGTTCATTTAGCCATATCAGACAATATTTGGATTTTTCAAATTACCTTTTTTTAAAAGATTACTATCAATCCCCATTTTAAGTACTATTCCTATGAAATAACTGCCATCTTAGACCAGAAATTCACCACCAGAGGATGAATGATGTCTGCACACCACTGTTACTATAACAAATTATTTTCTAACAAATTCCAGGATGCTCTGGAGAACTAAACACTGGCTTTGGTTCTCAAATCGGATATGGCAGAATGAAGCCAGAGCCTCTCCCACAGCAGAAGTGCAGTTGTGGAGCTGGAGATGCAGCCAGAAAAGAATAATCCTACAGCACTGTGAGACGAATAAATGAATGAGATTTACAACACAGAGCATCCCTTATGGAACAGCAAATAGAGACTGATGCCTATGCTCTAACAGATATGGAACAGCACAGGATGACAGCATTCAGTTACCTAGAATTTTTTGCTTCTGGGTTACTAAACTGCTATTTTTTTTTTCTTTAGCTGAAGCAGTAAAACTGATTTATGGCAAAAAATAGCATTCAAGAAACAGATACATTCAGCTACCTAGGAATTTTCCTAGGACTAGTATAACAGTTCTGCAACTGGTAGCAACATAGTTTAAAAAACATGAACAGGCAGAATATTATTGTGTGGTTTTATCAATGTATCTGGACCTAATTTACAGTTCTTTTGGGACAGTGGCCTTAGGCCCCTAGGTTATTACAAGAATTGTTTTAATCCTTTTCTAAATGGCTATGGTGAATTCAAAGTTATGCACTAATTGCAACATCCGTTTTGACTTTTTCTGTTCATCTGCCTTCTAAAACTTTAAGCAAAATCTTTCCATCATAAAATTATACCACTTACAAGGTATGCGGAAGCTTGAGTTCTAAGATATTTGAAAGTATCCTTATGAAGTGTTCTCCAGATGAGGTAAAAGGACTATCTCTCTTTGATAAAATTGATTCTTTAGAATGTTTTTCTAATGGATGAGACCCTGCATTGAAATGACATCTCAGCTTTTATGGTCAGGCATGAACAAACTAACGGAGATAAACATTTTCTTAGTTAAATTGTGCTTGTCATAGAAGCATCACAGCAAAAAAAAACTCACACTGCTTTCTATAGATTTTTTTTAATTCAAAACCCATCAATCAGTATTCCAGTTCAATGTCTGAGTAAAGCAACCTTTATCTGATGAAGATAAGAAGTGGCAGCTGCAATTACAAAGCTTTGCCACAGAATAAATACAATTAAGTTATAGATTACGGTTACAGATATTAACGCGGAGCTCATTCAGGGAATTCAGAGCCTGAAAAAAATCTTTGAAGGGAAAACTGAGGCTGCCTTAATGGCAATGGCAAAGCACTTAAACTGGCTTCAGGTTTTCAATCTACATTAAAGTTAGCCCAGGAGGAAACATTTTAGTGAATAATGTAAAGGGTTATACTCACTAACTTGCTCTGACTAGTGGCTTATTTCATTACCTCAGCCAAACTATGTCACTCCCTAGCTTTTTCTGGTACCACAAAGGCTAATGATTTTTACCTGCTTCCTTGAAGCCTGTAGATAAAGAGCATTGAATAAGTGCTCAGGATGATTAAGGAAATAATACATTCTGTACTCCCCACCCCATTTATTTTGAAAATCAAGGTCAGCTTTATCCATTGGCTATTATTTCTCCACAACATAATTTTTCATAATGCAAAACAGTTTAATAAAAGTGAGCTTTCAAGCCAGTAGCATCCCCTGGATGATTATTTTTAATATTATCAAACTCAGTAATATCATCACTAGTGACATTATGAAGCCTCTAAGAGCTAAGCCAAAGTCCCTACCGAGACAGGAGGAAGGATTCTAATTAATACAGTGTGTAACATGGGCACCCAATTCCATTAGCCAAAGCAGATGGAGTAAGAGCAATAAGACTGACTAAAGTCAGTCATTGATCAAAAAAAAACAGAAAAAGACCCAATGGCAGAAAGCAAATTATTTCTAGAAGAGTGATTAAAAACATATTTTTGTGCATCTTTGTATAAACTGAAGGTAAACACAAAGTGTGTCAAGCTGGCATAACAGTGAGCTATGTGTACATCCTCTCCCTACTGCAGCGTTTGGAACCTGTCCTTACTGTTCCGTCAACAAGATGTCAGATTTATCCTCTACTGACATGTGAATGAAGGAATTCTCCCTTCTCCTAGGTGTCAACAACAACTTTGTTCCTGAGGATTTCTGGTTTGGCATCACCAGCTAAGAACTGACATCAAATAGCAAGTGTTTAGCCAACAACCATACGTACAAGTGGTCAGACTTCCACCTTCCTCTATAGGGTCCAGACCTGAACAAGCAACAAGCCTAATAGTCAGAAGCCACAACTGTAATTAACTCCAAGACACTGAGGTAGACTTGATTATACTTAATTTTATCTGGCCTGGCAAGAAAGCTCATAAACTAGGGGTATCCAAGGTAGTTTAGTGCCATTGATATTGGGGGAGGACAACAATTAACAACTGGGCAATCAAATACTATTTGTTGAGCCCATTTTGCAGACAACACCTTTTGAGTCTGTCTTCCTCTGCTGTACAAGTCTCTCCTACTGCTCCTGCCACTTCTTAGTAAATTCTCTACCCAGTAGCTGATGACTATCTCCACCCAGCTGAATCCCCAAGGCCTGCAAGACATCTTAACATCCTGACAAGAAGCGGATTGCCTCCCTCCAACTTACTTCTGGTTGTCACAGTGTGACTACTCGTGTTTGTGCTGAACGGAGCCCCAAGCCTGCTGAGATAGCACCTCTGACAGCTTTTGCAGTTGCAACCATCACTGAATACATTTCAAGTGATTAATTTTCTTAAAAATAAAAATAATCCTAGTGAGTGCACATGTGCTAACAAGTTAAAAATAATTATAGGTGTCTGTGACCATGCTGCTTCTGTCTGAATCCTTCAGGGGAATTCAGTTGCTAAGAACAACTTACACAACCTGCCATATTCTATGTGTTAAACAACAACCAAGTAACTATAGGCAAAAGTCCCAGCTGTCAAGCATGAGGAGTGTAGGGGGTGATTGGGGGAGTACAAAGCTTTTTTCTCATGTGTTATATACACATATTAGATAACATAAAAGGAAAATGAAATGAGGCAAGGACAGAGTGGGAAGCATGCTATCGTCTCTTCTAAATAACATGCCTAAAGGTTTCAGAAAAAAAATTGTTAGACCAGCAGCTCTGTTCTTTAGAGCTCCTAACAGTGCTTTACAGCATAATCTTTCCCAAGCAGAGTTCAACACCAGCTCTTTCAGGCAGCAAGAAGGTTGAACTTTGTTCAGCAACCTGTATAGGGTTTCTCTTCCAGGCAGGTCTCAGACACAGTGAGAGGAACTGGAAGCAAGTGTCAGAAGAACCATCTGTGGCTTCTGGCTCCTTCCACAGAATCAATGTTTGGGCCTCACTTTTCAAGCTTGTCAATCTAGGCTCTCTTTATGAGATCATAGAATGTTTGGGGGAGGAGATGGTTTGTTTCAAACTGCCCCTAATGGATTTGTAGGACAGAGGCAAGAAAAGCCATCCTTGTTTCTTCATGCACAAATAAATACTGAAAAAGTTAACAGGATTTTAAGACAAGTGTTTTGGTTTGTCATGATTTTGCTATACTTCCAAGATGTTACTACTCAGCCTTATCACTTCAACTTACTCCCCAGTTGAAACATGACACACTATGAGCTCAGAGCTTTGGGTTTTTACATACATGTTGGAAAACCTGAAGACACTTCCCCCTCCCCTCATACCTAGGGTTCAATACATGCTATACATGGCATCCCTAGACATTTTGCTGGTTCTCTTGCAAGGAAAGGACACTAAGAATAAAATAATTATGATTATTATTATTAAGAGATGACACGGGAAGAACACAGTGTTTTGCCATTTTGATGATTTGTCTCTATGTATGTAGCATATAAATAACAAACACAGAGCAAATAGAATAATTTCTAAGATTTGAAGTGGTTAAGTCAAAATTTTAAAGCTGAAGTAAGATAAGGCAGGACAGTATAACCAGCGACGCACAGACCAAGAGAATGCTGAAAATACGGTGGGTTTGTCATCTGCAGGCTTAAAATTATCCACATAGGGCTTAAAAAGAAGTGTTAATATCATCTGTACTGTCTCTTGGCTTTGTATGATCTAGGCAGGTGTTTGAATGTGGTAGAGGTTTTACTGCCTATCAAGATATTGATTCGTAAACTGAAAATTCTCTTTGTGAATCTTAACACAATGCTCTTTAAAAGCTCATGAAGCATCACAGAACTCTGTCAAGTCAATATTTCATGTTTTATTAATTCCCTACCTAGCCAGTTATTTGCTTGGTTAAATCCAGTGTCTGTAAACCTCCTAGTTGCATATTTACCTGAAAAGGCTCAAAAGAGACATTTCAGGCTGATGGATAGGCACGGGCTTAGGGAATTGCTAATATGGAGTTTACATAATACACACACTGAAAAAAAAAAAAAAGTTATTTAAACCAGTGATAAGGAATGGGCATAAACAAAGCATCATTGTGAAAACTGGTACATTCATATGCATATGCTGTTAATTATGGCCTCACATGCAAAGTATGTTGTAATCTCATAATTAGACAATAATTGTTCATCATCAAATAATACAGTTTCAATCACTTCTACAACTTACCAAAATAACTGTTATACAGGGAGCAAGCCACTTCAGAACTAAAATCAATGAGCATATAAAATCTCTTACCATAGGCTTCTAGTGTATGCTCTGGTTTTAGAAGGTGATTGTTGATATTCAGTGTGATTCATTCCTCAATTCCACAACTAAGCATTTGGAGATAAAGGTTAAAACAATGAGGACCTGCTTATAAATTGTTCATCATCCCTTTAGCACACTGAAGGAGAGAATAACTTGCAGTTGGAAAAACAGGGATCGTGCATTTGAAAGATTGCTCTGTATGCACAAGAGGGAACTGGTGTTGCTTGCACAGCTAGTTTTGAGTGGCTGTGAGTGGATGGCTTAGGGACCATAACCACTTCTTGTTCTTGTTTTTATAGAATCTCTTAGTATATACCTAAAATGAATAAATAATAATGATATTTATTACTGTCAATGCAATGTGGAGTTGAAAAAAGTACACCAATCTAAGTAAAATCAAACCTACTGCATAATATTATGACAGAAAAATGTTTTAAGCAGAAAGATTTTCAGATTTCACTTTCAATGTAGCATAATTCATACTGTTTCATCTGGAAATTCTTATAGTGGAAGTAAATATGTAAGTAGATGTGCTCAGCACAAAAAATTGTACTTGAAATGAGGCTTATGTTTTAGAAAGCCACCCTCTGCCTCTTTAAAGATTTCAGTGATTTCCAGTTTCCTTGGGTAAACTGGTATATAGACAAGCTGAACTCTACAGTTAAGAATCTTCCAAAGTATATTCACACAGAATTCACCTCATTTCAACTTTCAGTCACTGCAATTCCTTGAGCTTTTGTCTGATGTCTGATTGAAAAGCCTCCTACTATCTCCTGTAGGTGCAAATAAAGATACTTCCTTTCCATCTTTTAAATTAGTTCCTTAATTATCACAGAGACATTTTAAGAACTCATCTACCAGAATCTCTCAACTTTTTTCTTTTTTATTCCCTGTGTAATTTTTCAGCACTTGCAGAATTTTACATTAAATTTTAACAAAGTGAACACACACAGAAGATGTCATAACATCAGTAACTCTTCAATATACTGATTTCTGAGTTGGAGTTCTAGATGTTAATATTTAAAATTTTTAATAATGTTCCCATTGGGAAAAAAAAGAAAAAAAGGAAAAATCCTAATGGCCTAATTAAAGCCAAAGAATTACCTTAGGTAATATTAATTTGCTTTTGGTGCTGTAAATTCTGAAAAAAGTTTCCATTAGAACACATTCTGAATGTTTTTATTTGCGCAAGTGAAACCTCTGCTTTTCTCCATAACAATGGGATGCTGCTGGATGAAAAATACCTTTCTAACCCAAACTGCTCTGTTTTAGAGTAGTTAAAAAATAATTTTTATGGTATGATTTATACTAATTATGATTGATTTCAATTTAGTTTATATTTGCTAAACTTCCTGTTAAATTTAAACAAAAGTATGGAAGTGCAGTTGGTATAACTGCAGTTATTGTTATATTGATATTTTGAAAATCAAAGGAAAACAAAAGTATTTTCAACAGAAATATTCCCTTTTCTGCCATGCCTTGCATTTGTCACACATTCAGAGCTTCCATGAATTTTAAAGGGGAGTTCTGGGTGTGTCAGCTCTGTAAGCCTGGTTCTTCATATGGAAATGTGACAAAGGAAAGGAAATGAAAAAGAGAATTTGCTTTAGAAACCTTAACTGGATTGTACAATTTGCCACTGTGTTCAATGTATTTCAAAGGTATCCCATAATAGCTAGTAGTTCTTTACAAAGGTCACTGTAAAATCACATCCTCTATTACTACATATTTCAGAAAGTGTTCCTTGTCTGCCAGCTGTTGAACTGAACTTTGTTAATGAAGGCAAAGTTTTCTAAGGCTATCACTCTGACCCTTAAACTATATTATCTAGAAAACCATAAACCTTATAAAAAAAAAAGATATGAAAAGGTTTATAAAACATGCTCTTAGTAGTTCCTGTTTCCAGTCTCACCTTTTGATTCGAAGCTGACTTTAAGCTTTTGCCACCATGCCTGCTGATTACAATGGGACGTGGGAAATGGAAAGCAATGAAAACTTTGAAGGCTACATGGTTGCTTTAGGTAAATGAAAAAATATTAACTATATAGAGATAAAGAGGAAATGTTTCAATTCTAACTAAAATCCTTCTAAAAATTAATGGGACTATTTCTGTAATGTGTATTGTGGCATGAGGGTTTCTGCCAATCACATTAAAAATCAAGTGATTGTAATGTACTTATAATTACAACATTCTAAGTATATAAGCAAGAGAAGACTTGTAGCCAAAGAAATTAGTCTTTATTTAGATAAATGAAAAAACAGATTGGGGTGGGGGGGGGAAGAACAGCCTTTCAGATACAGAGGCTCTTTTTCTGTTTCATTCCTGGCATACACTTACCGTAACAGTCAAGCCACAACCTGGCTGGCTCCGTTAAAGATCAAGATCAAGTTTATGCTGCTTTTAGATTTATTTTTTCCCCATGCTGACAGACTCAATTTTTGTAATGACTGGAGATAATTTTATGAGAGAAATGTCTTCTTTTGCTGCATGTATTATTTTCAATATAAATTGCCTTTCAAGCATTTTTGTTCTGGTAAAAGCATAAGCTTTTTGCTGCAGGTCATGATGATTATGCAAGTAGTGTGCAGGAAATCCTTCCTCTACTTAGGTTAGTACAGATGTAGATCTTTAATTTACTGAAAAGAAGAAATAATACAAGACATCCACAATTCTCAAGAATTCCATCTTGAGAAGATTGGTTTGGCACTGAGAGAACAAGTATCACCTTTCCACCACTGCAGTAATATCACTGCATTCCCAAAGTCACAAGAAATATTTGAGTTAGATTTATACAGGCATGAGAAGTGTAATCTGTAGAATCTGGAATCTTCTTCCAGCTCTCCTACTTCACAGAAGAAGGGCATAAAGGACCGTTGTTTTCTTACCATACATGATGTCTATAGAACTTACAAAAGACAACTAGGCATTAGAGTTGGCTAATTTCACTGAGACTGGAGGAGCGTTTGCTCCTCTTATTTCTCTGCCTTTCTCCGGTAGCTGACACCACTGTAAGAGTTATGCTGATAAACAAGAGCTATTTCAGGTCAAAGTACCTTGCACTCCTCATCAGAAATTGAGATCAGATTTGTGACTTCTAGTGCTGTGTTCAAAAGTTGTTGAGTTAAATTAATAGAGAGCTAAAGAACTTGTTTGCTCTGATTCCAAAATATTTACATGAGCTGGTCTGCAGCAGTTCCTCATTGTATCTTAGTGGCATTCTTAGAGACACTTCAATCAGTGGATGAATTATTACTTTGTTATTACTAAATGAAGTGGAATTTTGATCCTTTTCTGATCTTACATATTCCAGTAGAAATTGGGAGAAAAATGAACGGATTCAGCCTACAATGGAGTATGGAATACAGTCACTCCACACTAGCAAACCTGCTTTTAAAAAGATAGCAACAGTTCATGAGAATTAAAAGAACTTGACCCAGTAGCCTGAAACAAAGTGAGAGGAAGCAGGTATCAGGATAAGAAATGCAATACAGATTTATTTTTCCTCAGAAATACTTCAATTCAATGCCTGTGCCGGGCAGACTGCAATGAAGAGGTAGACAGAAATTTCTAATAAAATTTTCAAGCTGCTTTCCCAAGAAGAATGCCAGCAACTGGTTGGGATGAAGGAGCTATTTGCACAAGCTGTCTGGATGTGGCTCTTCATAAGAGAGTCATGATTTTTTGTGTATACATCCATATATACACCTTAAGTTATACTAATTAACAACTACAATTACTATATTAGCAAAAATTTTAAAAAACACCAATAGCAAAAACAATGCCAAGATGCATATGGCTATAGGTGACATATTGTTCATATATTAATATGAACAATATTAACATACATGTTGTTCATATTTGAAATGCTTAAGTGCTTGGGTTCAAAGCACACTGAGGTTTGGAGGGCTTTTTTCCTTGTTTGTTTTTTTTTTTTAAATTCATCCATCCTTTTAATTAATGCATACACATTTCTATACTTTAATTAAAGAACAGTTTTGCCCTTTAAGCCAGAAAGTTTGATTTTATCATACACATGTTAAAGTATTTTAATCTACTTTAATAGAACAATATATCACTTTTATTGCTTGTATTGTTCAAAATGCAGTTATGAAAACCATGCTTTAATAAAACCTCCCCTAATTTTTCTCCAGGAACTACAAGACTAATATATTAGTCAGAAATAGCATTTCTTTGGAAGTCTAGACATTTTTTTTTCCTCAGAGAACTAAATTTTATGTTACCTGGCTATAAATCAGACCCGGAGATACTTTTAATCCACCACAGCAGATAAAATATACCCAGGAAGTCTGGAATATAAATACTGAGTGAGAACATTATTCCCCATGTTAAAAAGCCACCATTTTTTTCAAGCCAATCCTCTTACTCAAGTCGATTAGTACTTCACAAGTAGTATAATGAATCCACCAAAAGGAAAAGGGCTCCATTAGTACGTGGCACCTCTGAGCTGACAATGATTAACTCGCAGGCGAAACCACTAAAGGATGGCTAACAAACCCAAACCATTTTTCAGTCTCCTGCAGAAGCATGTGAGATGATTTCATTTGCATATAGCACCATAATAAGATTCACTGCCAGCTGGTCAGAAATATTTATTGCAGATGGTGATGCAGCTGGCACTAGGTGGATTGTCTGGGGCAAACTGTCAGCACAATAATATATATTCTCCTTTTAGTAACTTCCAATGCATTCAGCAGCAAGCAGTTGTTTACATTATAATGTTAGTCTTCATCATGGGCAAAATAAGGAGATTGGTACTGCATCAGATGATGACAGAATATTAAACAGGAGCTGTCAAATGCTGTAGTTTGATACTTTTTTGACTTTTGACTTTGAATTTCTCTCCCTTTAACATCTAAGCTACAATTTATTTCTGTGTCAGCTGTCTAACAGTAATGGATAAGGCAAGCTTTTATTTCTATTGTTTCTTTTTTATTCATTAGTACAATTTTCATTCTTTTAAACTAATTAACCTCTTGTATACTCCCACAGACTGTATGTTCATCATAAAAGTAATATGCCAAAATCTCCTCAATGACAAACCGGTTCTAACATGTTTATTATTCTGAGATCCCTCTTTTGGGGCTGGCCAAAAGTTGTAACCCTGCAGGACACAGAGCAGTACCCTCATATGCCCAAGAGCTAGAGGATTGACACTGCATGCTTTGAAAAGGGAATGACTCCCAGGCGTAAGGTGATAGCAGCACTCCTGGCATCCCAAAGAACCCTGTGTGAGTCAGGCCAAAAAGGCAATGTCAGTCTTATTAGCCCCTGTTATTTCACAGTTAAAATAATCTGGAGGTTTGGGTGATTTAACCTGCCCACATCTAGTCACTACTGGTTATATGTTGTAGCTTCCCACACGTATCCTGTTAATAAATTTATAATCAGTGGAAGATACTCAAATTGTAGGTCTTCTTGCAAACATAAGATCCTTTTTATTTGAAAAGACCTTTTTCCCTGACAAATATTGCAGGTAAAAGTGTCATTTGTGGGACTATGTTCCATATAACGTTTTATTATTATGATTATGTGTAAACATAAGTACTGTTTTCTATTTTTGGTAACAAATACTGGAATTCATTGTGATACTCTTCTGATCTTTGGCAGGTATTGATTTTGCGACTCGTAAGATTGCAAAACACTTGAAACAAACAAAGGAGATTATTCAAGATGGAGATAATTTTAAAACAAAAACACTCAGTACTTTCAGAAACTATGATCTGGATTACACTGTGGGAGTGGAGTTTGAAGAACATACCAAAGGACTGGATAATCGAGTGGTAAAGGTAAAAAATTGGTACCTGATATGTGTTTACACTACAGTCAGCACCAGGAGTGACCAGTTCCAAAAATTTATTTCAGCTGAATGTGTGGGGGAAAAAAAAATCCAATATTTTACAGCCATCAGAGGATTTTTATAAAGCAGGAATAATTTGTATCTTGAGACAGTTTACTGCCCTGCTACAAGCATTTATTATAAATGCACATCAGGATGGTTA
Source organism: Merops nubicus (assembly GCF_000691845.1). Classification (NCBI taxonomy): domain Eukaryota; kingdom Metazoa; phylum Chordata; class Aves; order Coraciiformes; family Meropidae; genus Merops; species Merops nubicus. The sequence goes on from NW_008628834.1 coordinate 61,638, forward strand.
CTCAGATACATGAGGGCAATCATTAATGACAAGTTTTTCTACTAGGGAATTTTTCCAGCTTTTCTCTGATACAACATATGTATTTAGAAAGTAGCAAAACTGGTTTTTTACCTGTGGATCTTCTTTCATGAAACCATAAATTCATCCCTTTGAATTAAGGACTTTGTGTCAATACAAATCTTCAGTTCTGAAAGGCTAGGTTCACTCAGTATTTTTAATCTAAGCCTACTCAGCCTCATTTGGACAACATATTTTTGGACAGTTTAACAGGTGGACACTTAAAAATAAACCTGCACTCAGCTATTAACCTGAAGGAGCTTCGGGAAGGACAAGAAATAACACGTGAGCCAAAGCTACGACAGATATGGGTGGCAGAGCTTCTGGCACTGACAGGCAAGCAAGGAGAGCCAGCAGTGCATGCTTTAGTATCTTCAGGATTAGAGGAGCAACCTGAGCTCAGCATTCCCCTAGGAAACTGTGGGCATACGTTCTTTGAGTGAGACACTGGGACAAGTGACGTGTGGATCAAGAACCATCTTGTGTGTTAGCCCATGCCCTGCCTTGTACCACACACAGAGTCACCTACTAAGTCTGCTCCTGTGAGGCATTCAAACAGGACTGTATCAGGGAAGTCAGTGATGAGAATATATAAGAGCACTAATTAGATTCTCTTACCAAATTCAGTCAGCTTCATGTTCCTGCATTAGTACTGCTTCTGTTTTACTCTCTTCTGGCCTCTAAGATACTTAGGCAAGATGTTCAAAAGTAGAAGGGCTAGTAGAGCTTAAATTTCCATTGACTGCCCGATTCAGGTCTTGCTAATCTTGCCTCATCAGCCTGTCCCTGTCATCATTCCCTGAAGCTACCCGTATCAACTCTTCTGCCAGTTACCACTGTTTCATTCTTCCACTCCTAGCTCTCTTGCTCTGCTCCGAACGTGCTGTCTTTTCTGTCAGTATCTTCTCAATAAACAAGGCTTCAGAACCTGTTGCAAAACTCTGAGAAGCTCAGATCAAAGCTCACTGTCAACAAGACCTGCCTTGTTTTGGCAATTGCCACAGGAAATTGGCAGCATAAAGGACATGTCTGCATTTGAACTAACGTTGTCCTTCACAGGAGTGGCACAACAGAAGACATTGTTTATTCACTATGGATCACTTTTCATTCTCTAACTTTGTACAGTGTAATTCCTTTGACTTCTTTTAAAATATTTCTCATTCACAGCACTACAAGCCATCAAATAATATAGCTCATTCTTTCCCAGTATCCTGAATAGCCCTCTCTCTAAATTTTCTCACCATCTCTTTCTCCAGTGAGCTCTGGGTGGATCATATTCCTGCGACAGAGTTTACTGGTCCCACATGTCTTTAGATCAGCTCAGTCCTTAGATCCTCAGTAATGCCTTCATTAGTTGCATCACTCCTTAAATGCACAGACTAATGCTCCTCGTGCTCCTCACTATCCAAGTCATTGCCTTTCTGTGCAGTCATTTCACTTGCAGCCTCTCCTTTAACAGTTATGTGGAAGGAAGGAAACACAACTTGTCCAATTACAACTCTATCCCTTTTAATCATTTTTGCCTAATATTCTTTTCTAAACAAATTATATTCTTTGTTTCTAACAAGAAAAGCAGGGAAAAGGAAGCATATCATGCTATTATTCTCTGGACTGCTCTAAAAGTATTTTCTGGTCATTTTATTCACAAAACAATGCCTCAAACACATTGAAGTTAGATGAAGATAATAAAACTGCTAGACAACATTTAAATGTAAAGGGGGCATAGATAATTTAAAGAGCATGTAGCTTAAAAATTCCGTAAATAAGAAAGAAGTTAACAGAAATAGAATGAGTTTTGTCTCGTTATTAATAGAAAGCTCCCTTAAAAGAGAGATAAATCATCCAGTGCTGAATGAGAAAATGAATTAAGCTCCCAGTACTCTTGGAGCTTTTTAATAACTGAACTTCCACTGAATATAACTGGTCTCTGATGAGGATTTGCCTATGATACATGGTTAAATGTCTCCCTAAAGTGCAATGGTTCAAATCTAGAACAATTCAAAGTTGCTTTGAATGTATATTTTAGCCTGTGAAGAGAACATTTCCTTACAGATATAATCGTCCTGCTCCTGGACAAGAGTCAGCATACCCAATGCTCTGTTTAATAGTGCCAGTCTCAATCACATCAGTCATTAAATGGTTGAGGATAGAAGGGACCTCTTGAGATCACCTAGTCCAACCACTCTACTCAAGCAGGGTCAGCTAGAGCATGATGTCCATCTTATCATTCCTCTTTAAAGGTCTTTTGTGAAAGTGCATAAAAAAATATAAATAAATTTATTGTATGAGATGGTATTAACCTAAACTTCCTCTTGTTATTTTATGCAGAGCTAGAAAAGATGTTAGCATGGCACTAGTTGGTATAAGCCCCCAGGTCTTCCCTCATGAAACCTTACAAACTTATTAATGGTTTTAAACATCAAGAAAAAAAATTATTTCCATACATTGCACAAGCATCTCTTCATTCACTCAGCAATTCACTAGTTGGTATGAACACTATCTTCCTGTATGTGAAGAAATATTTGGGAATAGCAACAAAGCACTGTAAAAGCTTCACATCAAAATGCTGTAGTCACCTTGAATGTTTTGGTTGAACAGTTGACTGGGTTGTTTTTTTTGGTTTGGTGTTTTGTTTTGTTTGTTGGTTTGGGGTTTTTTTATGAGTGAGATGTGGAATGGTAGGAATTAACTGTAATAGTGTCTTCTCATTGTTTGATTGAGCTTATTTTGTGTATTTATAAACTTCTTATCTGAGTTAATTATGTGATTCATGCAGACACTAGTGACCTGGGATGGTGACAAACTGGTATGTGTTCAGAAAGGTGAAAAGAAAAACAGGGGCTGGAAGCACTGGATTGAAGGAGACCTGCTGCATCTGGTAAGGGCTGAGCAGGTACACAGCACACAACCCAGAGTGCAACAAAGGACCACTGTCCATTTCAAAGGGTTGGGTACTGGTTCTAGTTAGAACAGTCTTTATTTAGACAGCTCTGATCACTGACCTCTGAGGAAACCCCCCCTCTGCTACAGCTCAGGAATGCTTCGTTTCTTTCCACCTGCTCCCAATTAAGTCATAAGCCTGCAGTGTCTCTTTTTTTTTTTTCTCCAGTCCACTGCCCTCCAGCTATTAACCCTTCTTGGTACATTGCACCTCTAGCATCAATCTTGTTTTTATATAATCAGTGGTAGAAAAAAGAACAGTATGGGACAGATTGTAAGAAAAGTAAGTTTTATTCTGAAAGAAGCACTATGAAGTTTTAGTGTACTATGCTGTAACACAGATCAGAAACCTCTGGATACTCAAGAGGATCCTGCAAACAACCTACACTGCAATCATCTCATGCTAGCACAATAAAAAAGTGAAAACGTTCATACATCTGAGTTACTAAGCTGGAGCCCAGATATAAGTGAGATGAATCCTGGAGAGGCCAGAAGAGCCTGTGTGGGAAATAATCAGTGGCATCCAGAAAGATTTCAAATTAATAGATACATAATGATTGCAGAGTTTCTTGGGAGAGCAATCAAGAAATGGGCTTGATAATGGTGGATTGTGCAATAGGTGGGTGCAGAGAGGTTATGGAGGACAGCTCATTGTTCTGTCTCATGATTGCACCTGGATATTTACCCCTTCAAAAGTTCACCCTAAAGACAGTTGAAATGGCCAGCCACATTGCCTCAAGGCTCTAGGCTTGAAAGGTCAAAGCAATCCATTAAAACCCACTGTCTGTCACCTAACTCAAAGCCAACTGCCCAAACTGTTTTAACAGGCAAAAAACAACCTGAACAAAGGTTCTACATGCTGGCACCAGGATTCAGGCTAAAAATGTTGTAAACAGAGACCAAGTAGATACAACAGTTCAGAAACTGTATGGTGTGCTTGGTCAATTGCTGGCCAAAAAGACAGCTCCAGCTCACTTCAGAGTCTTACTTGGCACAGGAATGCTGGCTAAGCAGGAGACTAAGCAAAGAGACTGCTTTACTACATGCAGATGTCCCAGCCTTTAACAGGTCAGCTGCAACAATGGGCAGAAATGGTGTATTGTTCTGGTCCTTGAAAGACAGCTGGGCACAGCTCTGAAGCAAATGCCCTCTTCTCTTTAAAGTATTCTCTTTTTCTTTTAAATTCTTGTTTCATTGCTTCTCAGGAATTATGAGATAACATGAATTATGAGCTATTACAGTATATTGTTTTAATAACAGAATGAAAATGGGCTTGCATTAAAGAGCAATTTTAATGCATTTTTCATGTTTATTCTTTTTGGAGCTCTATTCAAGTGTCAAAATCTAATTACCACAACATGTAGTGTGTGCCTGCTGATTGGTTACATTTAATACACTATTTTTTGTTCTCTTTTGTTTTCTTTTTTTTTTTTTTTATAAGGAACTATTTTTAATGCCATGACTGAATTGTAGTAATTTCTGATGAGATCTGCTCTGTATGCAAAGTACAACTTGAACCATCATATACTTACTAATTGTTTTAATACTGTAGGAACTGACATGTGAAGACCAGGTGTGCCATCAGATATTTAAGAAGAAAAACTAATATTGACCAGAAAGCCACCCAGATCTTCATCACACTATTATGCTGTTATCTTTTGTCTAAAAAGAAGAGCCAAGCCAGATTTCAATAACTTTGACACTGTTATGTGGGTGTGGTTTGTGCCTGTTTATGGAAAGAAACGTGTTTTATGGAAATAACATGCAACAGTTACAAACACCACATTCCTTTGCCTTTCAGTCTGGAGTTTAATAAAAGCAATTGTCTTTTGAATAATGCTTTCCTACATCTTTGTAATCATTTCCAACATCATTGCTTTAGCAACAAGGCTGAAAATTAAGAGCCACAATTATCTCAGCCACAGTATATCTCCACAGTGGTGTAATATCATAATATAATTGGATGGCTGAGTAGAACTGGACATGCATTGGAATGTTTCTCTTTAATTTAGTCCTGGATCACCAAGTCCACACTTTCAAGGCAACAGAACGGCTCACTGAACACGATCCATGGCCCTTCACATCTAGGTTATTCACCTGAATTTGGCCCAGGTCTGTAGCTGCTAGTAGTTATCCTCTGATAAATGTCTCCTGGCCAATGTGAAATGCTGTAGCTCCTTAACACAGTCCTGATGTGGGTCACTGACAATGCTGCTCATCTCCAGCTGGAACTAGCATCCCACTGATAATTCCACTGAGAAACATGCTGTTTAAAGCAGACTCTGCATTCAAGAGCTGCTCCACAATGTGAAAACTTAGGCATACATATGGTGCAAGAGGAAAACTGTGGAGCATGCACAGACTGCCTGTACCCTGGGCATGAAGAGTAGCCAGCAGGCTGCAATCTTCACCTACCTTGTACCTACCTTTCAGATACTTGAAAAAGAAAAGTCTTTCCCGTACAACTCTTCTCAATTTTATTTAGGGTTTTTCTGAAGAATCCATGTTCTTTGCCAAAGGCAAGTTCAGGTTAACCATGTATGGGGTGCACTACTTCAGTAAATGGAGACTGAAATCATTCAACAAGATGTGTGCACACGTTCCACAGAACTGAAGGGCCTGGATGCCCAAAAGCTCATCTGTTTTTTTCCCAACTACATGAATTATTCTAATAAAATATTGTCTTTCCTGCAACCTTGCCTTGCAGATATAGCAGCTTTCACATATGCTTTATCACCATTTCAATTCCCTCTTGCCCTCATCTTCTGTTTAGTATGGGAGGAGTGAAAATTCACTTACAGATCAGTGGCAAGGAATTAGAGAAAAGATGTGGAAAAATCTTCTGCAGAAATGGAGGACCATATGCTTCCTCCCCATCCCCCCTAGTGCTTAACCTACTCCCTGCCAATAACTCAGGACAGGAAAGGAGTGAGAGACATTCCCAGCTGAAAATAAGGTAACATGTTCAAAAACCCAACTCTGATTAATATATTGCTAATAATCACATGGTCATAGACATATAAATCTATATGTAGGGATGTTTTTATGAATTGGACTTTGCTTCTCCTGATAAAAGGTGACTTGGTATCAAGCTTCTTGTGTACTTTGACTGAGCAACGCTCTAAAGTTAATGTGCATAGAAGAAACTGCACTTCCATCTGGTAAACACCAGGTTTCTTTCTTATTCAGTTCTGACCTGGATGTTCCAGTAGAAGCATACTTAATTCCTGTTTCTAAGTCTCCACTAGTTACTAAGATAAGAAGCAGCACAGTTCATTAAGCTTTCAAATGTTATCAGAACAAAGTAACCACAATGTGCATGTTTTAATCAGTGATATTTCTCATAGTTGGTTCTTGCCAGGAGTAAGCCTGCACAATGCAGCATTTCATAACTTCACACCAAACCATGAAAGAGAGGAGATGCTTTTGTGTATCACAAAGAATTATCACTAATTTGCAAATGATGAGTTTGGGGATGGAAAGCAACCATCCTTCAATTGATTTCTTATTACATTTACTAGTTGTATCTAACGGGTATGGTTGGGAAGGAAATTACAGAGGCAATTGGGAACTTGAGTAGACTGATTAGGAGAAAACTAGACCTGAGTCTATTTTTTTGCCAATATTGGAAACAAAAATTCCAGACTTCAACAGGCAGTGAGAAAACATACAAGGTTTTCTATGCTCCAAAAATTTTCTTCCTGCACATACTGATGTGAAAGAACTTGCAGCATCCTTTCCAACCGTATGCACAGAACTGGAGACAGAAGAGACATTCATTAAGCTGAACTTTAATTACTTCCAAAGGTGCACTTGTTTGTATCACATTTGTGACGTTGGGTTGGTCTCTAAGCTGCACAAAGTCCTTATCTCCCTGTCAGCAGATGAGATACTTGCACTGGAGGAACAGGCCTTGCTGGTGAATGGGAGAACATTCCTTCACATTTTTCAGCCCTCCAGCATGCAGTGCTGTCTCACCTCTTTTGGAGGATTACCATTTGCATTGGTTCTTCTCCTTGTAAAGAATATTACTCAAAGACAACTAACAGGAAGGGAATTTACCAGCAACCTGCTGATCCAGAAAACAGAAAAGCTCGCACTGCAACAGAAGCACTTCCTAGTGAGCACAATACTGGGCAAAGTATCCATGCCATCACACTGGACTTTTCAAATGACAATGACAAAGGTGTGCCCAAGCAACATTTATGGTGCAGTTTATAAAAACCCTCTGCACTGAGCCATTTTTTTTTCCCTAAAAGTCAACTAGAATTTTCTCATCAACTGTTAAAAGAAGAAAGCAACTCTGCTGCAGAACCATGTTGTAAATGCTCCTCCCAGTACTGTTCCCTGGCTAGTTCCTAAGATGCTTTCTTTCTCTTAAGCTCTGAAGGGTCACCTAGGCACTACGTGCACAGAAGGGCTTTCAGATTTTCCAGGAATATCCTACACGCTCTGCTGATTTGCTGCTTGTGAGAGATGTCTACTCCACTGCCATCTGGCAAAAAGTCTGACATTTCTAAATCAGTATTTACTTCTAGATAGTAAAATTTCACCCCCAAAAGATTTGTTTAATCACATTTATTTGTATTCTTTTTAAGCAAGGGTACATATTTTGCCTTAGTGGGGAGAGATTAATAGAAAGGGTTTCTTTGAAAGAACACATTCTTTTTCAGGTTTGTGATTGATTTGCAGGGCAGAGGTTACAGATATTTTAATTTCAGCTTGTTGATTATGCTTGTTATGCAGATGGTAAAGATTAGAAGAAATCAGTTTGTGAAAATGAGATTTAAAATAAAACTAACCAGACAAGCTTTTCAATAGCTGCAAAAATTTTGTCATTCTCTAAATATCACACTTGCTTTAATTATATCTCACTCTGCAGTACTTCAGTCATCATTAAAGAGCAATGGGAATGCAATAGGTGACAGTATGCATCCCAGAGTTCTTAGAGGTGGAGATATCCATGGAAAGATTAGGAGCTTTACCTTATGTGACCTCAAACAGAGACTCCACATGGCATAAGAACACAAACATGAAAGGCTGCTGCTAAAGGAATGAGGGTGTACAATTGTCCATACCCAAAACCAGGGCAAGTAGTAACAGACTTAAACAGTAGCATGGAAATTTCAGGTGGACATGAGGCAGCACCTCTGCTCTCTAAAGACAACAAAGGACTGGAAGAGGGTAGCAGAGGAGCTTATGGAGTCCCTATGGTACAACCATAGTATCTACTTTCTTCCATCAGCAAATCAAGCTGAGTCTTCCATTGTACCTGCAGTAGCAGCTGACAGAAAGACTGCCAGGAAGATCTCAAAGGTATAATCTTACTGTTTTTATGAAGGAAAAAAAATGGCCAAAGAGAGTAACTGCAGAGAAAGGCTACAGCATAAGCTCAAGTTTATCAAGACCCAGCCACAAGCCTTAAGAACCATGGGAAATTCTCTTTATCCATTTTCATGATTTTATACTTCAGTTTCCTGCTGGTTTTAGCTTAGGTAGCAGTCTGTCATAGAAAGGCTTTCTGAAAATCTGATAAATCCTTCACAAAGGCTTTTCCTGTAAATTTAGTTACAACTTGAGGATTCAACCATTGCCTGAAAGTTAAATAGGATATCATCCCATGAAGGCTGCAGAAGGCATTCCTTGGAACTGCTTTTAATATGCAGTGCCCTTTGCCATCTTTCAACACTGCACCCAAAGCCAAGCATTGCCCTTTAGTCTCTTAACATTTTTTTTTTTTCTGTCACCTATATTTAATTCGTTTTCCTTCAGTTTTGATTTCTACATATGCACCTTTACACACGTGTATTTAAAGACAGGAAGAAGTGTTCGGTATCATAGAATCACCTGGTTGGAAAGGACCTCCAGGATCATCATGTCCAACCTTCCTCCCAACATTTCCCTAACCACTAGACCACAGCCTCAAGTGCCACATCCACTAGTTTGGTTTTTTTTTTTGTTTTCAGCTCCAGGGATGATGACTCCATCACCTCCCTGGGCAGTCCATTCCACTGTCTAACCACTCTCTCAGTGAAGAAATTCTTCCTAATATGTAATCAAAATCTTCCCTGGTGCAACTTGAGGCCATTTCTCCTCATCGTAATTAGGATGTAGTACCCTCATTTGTTAGGAAAATGAGGCATAGGTGCCCACAATATTTGTTTGCCCACACCCCCACAAGCTTTTGAACCAGTTGCCCAGCATAGATTTGCCAACGGAATCTGACAAAGGATAAAAACTCAAAGGTACAACAGTTCTACAATTAAGTATGAAAACTAATGGTCAGATAGAAAACCTTCAGTAAAAGACAGGCTACAGGGTGAACTCGTGTTTATCAAGTCCCAGAAAAATCACTTGGGATAAAAAACATGATAAATGCCTGTAACCATGGAAAACCTCCAGCTGGAGTGCATCTTGATGCCAATGAATTCAACCATGAGATAAAATCCATAGAAAACCAAGCTTCAGTAGTTCTGCTGCTCACAGCAGTACTCCTTTTATTGACTATCTTACAAGTTTTAATTTTTGCTACTTACTCCAGTCTCTGGTTTGTCTTTTTCAGGCTATTTCTAGTATCTGATCACGTGTTTGGTTTTTTGTTTTTTTTTTTTTTTTTTTTTTTTTTTTTTTTTTTTGTTTTTTTTTTTTTTTTTAAATTTGCTCTTCTCTTCCCACACTTGTGAAGGGAAAAAGAACTTCAATAAGTGAAGAATACATTTTTTCCTGGAGGTGCCCTAAAGCAAAAAATTACTTACATTTTCTGATGGCTAGACTAAAGCAATGCTCTTCCTACATGCTACACAATGCAACAGTCCTAAAACCTCACTGAATACTTTAGTGTATCTATTCAACACACTGATTCATTGATCAAAAAATACTCTACTCCATGGTCATACATTCTAGCCTGAGCAGAGAAAAGCTGTTGAGGCTTTGTCACAGAAACAATTCTTAGTAAAATTCAGTTGTCATGACGTGTAAGCCAATAGTATATTCTCAAAATATAGACTTTGTCTTTTCTCTACACCTTTTTAATTAGATTTCAACTACTGAAATAATTATAAAGGTCTCTAACTGTAGGTTTGAGCTGGATTTGTAAATAGTTCTACTTAAGTCAGAGCACTTCTGTGGAGTCATTTATTCTGTTCAGCCAGATCAGATCAAGTCAGGTCATACACATCTACTGATAACACAGACTACAGACTCTGAAGCTGCAGAATTTAATACAATCAGAGTATCAATGTCAGAAAAAAAATGTGTATTACTATTCACTGTTATTGATATCTGCTTCACTTATTCAACAACAAAAGAATGCACTAAACCTTGTTTCTAAATAGTCAAGAAGTCCAAGTCCAACATTTTTCTTTTCACTTAAGTTATTCAAAACATGCAACTAAAAATAATAGCATGTGACAGATGGCAATTTTCTGTTATCTCAAAAAATATTTGAGAATTTAGATTTATTTATATAGATCTATATCACCTTGTGTTTTTTAAAACAAGTTGCCAACAACTTCATCTAAATTAGACTCATTCTCTAAACGTTTTTGAGAAGCCAATATCAGTAAAATAGTCAGGAATAACACCTGGAAGATGAGCTTTACTGGTTAGAGGATTAAGGCAGAGTTGAACAGCTCCCTTTGTGAAATAACAGCCTTGGTTCTCTAAAAACACAGATTGCTGTTTGCTACTAATGGGTGCCTTGAGCAGCATTACAGCAAATTGCTTTCCTTGATGGTGTAAACTGAACACACAGAAAACAGGAACACTCAGTTAAAATGTTAGAGCATCAAAAGTCACTAAAGGAAAATAACCGTTTGCCAGAGAAGGGCTTTGTATGATCATAGCTGAACTATTCTGCTTTACTGAACCTGAGCCACTGCAAATGGCAAGCAGACCCAGACTTTCTGCTGCCATCCTGCAGCCAAGCAACATGCACATCAGCTGTGACTAAATCATAGGGCAGGAGTCAATTAACTGTTGGCCAGCAGACTGCAGGATCCTTGTGGTCCCCAATGGAAATCCAGACAGCTCCAGCCCTTGTCCTGCTTTGGAGTTCCAGATACATCTGCTCACAGCAGAAGTCTGATAACCCATCAGACTGTTTTGGTTACACCTCTTCCTACCTGACTCACCTCGCTGAGCTCGTATTGTACCTGCACTGTGAGATTCCAGAGGAGCAATGCAGTACTGCAAGAGGATAATGTCTGTCAGGAGATGATCCCATACCAACCAGCTGAACCCTTTCCATGGAACATGTTACCACAAAGGACTTGCAGCATGTATTTTAGTAGGGTAGTTTAAACCTCCATAATGTTCCACTGACAAAACACGAAGTGCAGGGCAAGGAAGATTCTGACCCTGGAGATTGAATTTGCGTTTGAATGTTTTCACAACCTGTTTTTTTGCAGAGATAAACTTCTATATTCTGCTGATACAGTTGATGCTTGGCTTGTTTCAAAGAAGAAAGTCAATCCTTCCCAAATTCATAAATAAAGAGAAAAAAAAAAAAATCTGTTTGGCTTACTGCTGATATCAATACAAACAAACTATAAGCAAGGCTGTGCATGACAACACTATAACAGCTTTCCAGATATGTGCTTTTATTTCTAATGTATATGACAGAACTCTGTAGCTGTCCTAGTGCAAGCAATTTAAATGAAACAAGACCTAGAATATGTTCTGCTTTTCATTGGAATATTCCTAATATACTATGGCACCTTGGAACAGGGTTTTAAAAAGCCCAAATAATCCACCTCTCACTGCAAATTTGTTTCTGAATGGAAGTAGATTAAAATTCTTTCATAGACTAAATCAATATCACTATTGGATATACCAACAGTGCAACAACTGATCTGTGAATCTGGGGTTACAAATTATTTCAAGTGTATGTGTTACAACAGTAACAATCAAGACCTGTAGCTATATATGCTCTGGACAGAATTCCACAGTCACGTATCCATATGGATACTCCCAGAGCACTCACGGTTACCAAATCACTTTCTCAAATATTAGATTGATGCTAGAACACTTGGGCTGCATGTTTTGGTTGCTTTCTGGATTCCACTTGGGCTAAAGAACAAAGTATGGAAACATATCAATTGGTCTCAGATTGGTAAAAGATTACAATTTATCCTCCTTTCCTGACCACTCTGTTAGGTTTTGGTAATGAAAATCATTACTGCTCCTATCCTTTCCTGTCAGCTGCATCAGCAGCAATTAATCTCCACTGACTGAAGAGCACAAAGGTAGCCTGATGCTTTTATCACCATTTTTCTCCCCTGCTTTATAATGATTATGTATCAAAAAAGATGCCAGAGAATATCTTCAGGTAGGAGAGTTCAGTCTGAGAACTTCTACATCCTGTTCAACGTCAGGTCTTCTTATCTGGCAGCATTAATTAGAGAGGAAAATAAATCATAATCTTAGTTTATGCAACTCTCCTTAATGTGTTAATATTTTAACCACACCCTGTACGGTGAAATGAGCTACAAAGTACAGCTAGCAATTTTTTGTTGTTGTTGTTTTAGAAGATAATACAATACAATAAGCATATTTTTTTCTATACTATCATCTTCAGCATAGAAAAATTTCCTCAAAAGTCTTGTCTGTGTTGCAAAGGCTTATTGCCAGAAAACTATTTTTTTCACTAATACGATAAATAAAAATCTGATGTAAACTAGAAAAGCTCAGGTTTTGTCTCATCCAAATCAAATCTGCCTTCCCAAACAACAGAATTCTCTCCGCCAAAAATACTGCTGACAAAATAACACTGGCTTCCAGTGTTATTTTATATAAGCTCCCAGCTTCCATTTGCAGCCAGAGTCAGTCTTGCGAGCCCCATCTCAGAAGCCACGCAGAACTCCATGACTAATTCCCATTACATTTAAAACCACTGTACTCACTGCTTGTCACAAAATAGTTCACATAAAGAAGTCAGACAGCATATTTATATAGTATATTTTTATACTACTTTTATAGGTTATAGTATATTTTTAAATAATTTTTGTTTCAAACAGTGGATGGCATCTCTTCCAGATACAAACTCACCTAAAGAGGCTGGATTTTGTCAGTGAAACAGCCATGTACGTGTGAGCACATACATATGCTTACAGAATTTTTGTAGAGGATGGCCTAGCACAGCCCTTTTCCCACACATACTGAAGGGTCATTAATTTGTGGTGTAAAGGGCACTAGAAGCATTGAAAAAAAGGAAAAAGTATGAAGAAAAACTATTTTTAAAATGGGTTTTATCCAAGATAAATAATCAGTATAATGGAAGAAAATGAATGGCAAAAGCAAACCACTAAACAAACACACACAAAGCAGGCTGGATTAAAAGCAGCAGTGAAAATTGAAATTATTATATGTACTTCAGTAGAAGGCTTCAGAACTACCATTTGAAAACGTGAAAAGCAAATGCAATCTTTCCCAGCCAGATTTACTAAAGAAACAGTTTCAGGATTTCAGGTCCAGACATTAATCAGGGTTAAAAAAAACCCAAGAGATGAACAGAATCAACACGTCATCTAGTGGCTGATCTGTTAAATACACAGTTAAAGGGTCAGCCTCTGGGTTTATTGCCCGTTTCCCATCTTCCACAGACTCAAAACAAAAATAGTATCATTATTGTAATTTTATATCACGATAATAAATTGAATTACATTGTAATTTTTTTTAAGGACAGAACAATTAAGACTGTGTGTAAACCACATCACAATTGCTTTTACTTTGAGGGGATGAAATTACAACTACATACTAGCTATATACTATTAAAATTTAACAGTTTTAATTTGAATAGCCATATAAAAATAGCATATAGCCTTTTTTGATAGAACAACTCAACGTGCCTCCTCATAAAGGATATAAAACCTTGTGTAGGTGATTGTTACTAATTGGAGGGAAGGGGAAAGTTGATTAGGTATTAATGAGCAGTGGCATTTTTAAGAGTAGCAACATAAAAGGAGTTGAACCAGAAACGTCCAGGACTAAAAGCCCAAATTTTTTTACCATGAACTAGTACTATATAGATCCTCACTCATCCACAGATTATGTACTCCATCCTTAAGAGTGGCTTTGTCCAGAAGATCTAAATGCTGCCAAATCCTAGGTCAGGTCCTATTTCTGTAATATATTGACAAAAGACCAAAACAGACATTTGAAGCTAAAAGCATGAACTGTTGCAGTCTGAGTTTAGAAATTCAAACACTGGACAAGAATGATTGTGATAACATGAAGACTTCAGTCTAGACGAAGAGGGTACATCATAGCAAACACTGTTGCTACTAAACTCCACATATGGCTGTACCAAACAATTTAATGATTCAGGTTCTATGAGAAATGGGAATCCAAAAAGAGCTTGTATAAGGCTTGGATATATAAATACATGGTCACATTTGCCTCTAGCAAAACATTATTTATGTGATTATTAAAAAAGAGTGAGCATAAAATCTAGTACAGCTTTCATCACTGCTCACCCTCCTACATAAACAACCTGTTACTCTGTCACTGTGCAGAAAGAGCTTCAAACACAAAGACATGCACTCAGTGCTACAGAAGTGACAGACAATTCTGTCGTTGCTAATTGTCTCAACTACAACGTCAACTGAGTAACTATGCAGCTCAAATCAAACACAGAAGGGTCTTAAACTTTCATAAAAAACCCTACATATTGCAACTACAGAAATATTAAAATTAAATTTTTTTTTTTTTTTAAAGGCCCCAAACCTGTTCAGAGACACTTTGTTTGGCAGGCGTGTCTTGAGAGAATGGTTCTGGATTACAGTAACATTTTGGGTTTCTAAAAGATTCTTCTGACACCCTGCATAAATTTGGCTGACCTACAAACAAATCTTAGTAGCAGAGGTTTGGGTTTATGTTCCTAGCACACCACAAGCATTTGAGCAACTGCAACCAAACTATAAAAGAAGACTGCTCATAACAGAGCGTTAGGTCATGTGGGATGAGTGCCTAAGCAATATGATCTTGGCAACAAGAATGACAGCTACTATTTAACCTCAGTTTCCTTCCCTTTGCCTGTTGAGAAAATACACGACTGAAAGATACTGCCTTACATCACTGCAATCCCAAAAAATTAGCTGTAACATCACTTCTCTTCCAGTGAAACAGATCCTAAGGTAGAATATTTAGATATCAATACTGCTCTGTTTATTTTAATTAAACAAACGTGCTTTGACAGTTTGACTGCATATTGTTATGTACACTGTACACACAGATGTTGCACCAGGGGCTGAACACTCATCTCTGCATCTGCAAAACACAAACCTGCCTGGTCCAGAGAACACAAACAACTCTGTTCCTCCACAAGCTAGAGTCAATTATCGGTCTGGCCACCAACCACACACATTGCTCAAGTGTCCATTGTGCTGTTCTTAAACTTCCTTTTATCTCCATTTTATACCTAATAAAAAACCATCTCCATGTTAATCTAACCTGCTGTTAACAGAACGCACGTGCAGTATTCTCAGTTTTCCAGACTGCTGGTGACAGATCATTCTGAGGATTGGTAATACTATTCAATAAATTTTTTTTGCAAGCTTATGGCAAACCAGGTGCTGAATCATTTCCAACTCTCTGGTCAGCAGTGACAAAGTAATAATATATATAATAGCAATTAAAAGTGAAAAGAAATTAATATTTTTGTCCTGAATATCATTACAGAAATTAAGCAGCTATTGGACCAATACTCCTCAAACAAGAAGAAACAATTTTAAAGGTTTTCTAGTTCATGTTATCTCAAAACTATATTCAGGGCAAACTAAACTGCTTGCTCCATCAGATCTTAGAAACAGTTTGACAGATAGGTTTAAAGACAAGCAGAGAAAATGGAGTAAGTTTATCTGAAGCCTCAAAACTCAATAAAAGAACATTAATACAAACACTCAGCTACAGCAGAAGGCATTGTAAAACTGATAAAAAATAAGTCATATGCTTTCAGCTTGGAACACCTGGGAGGATATATACTGCTGCATCCCAAACCCCTTCTGTGGTTTCAAGGCCTGCCCTTTTGCCACCCAGCTTAATGGAAGTGGAATCATGCCAAAATTGTGACTATGCTCTCCAGAAAATACGACGTGAAGAAGCAAGTGTTAATAAATCAGAAGCACTAGCAGGTCAGGCAAGACCACTCCTGCTAAGTGATCACCTAATGCGTACAGATAGCACTTCTCTAATGAACAAATGTACTCTGAGAAGCTGTAGCACAAGAGGGTAAGAAGCAGGGTCTTTATATTATGTACGTCACTTTGTCCACTCTCACTAATAACCGGTTTATTTTTGCAGAGTTCCCTGTTCATGGATCTCTCCCCACATTATTAGCGTGAGTAACTCACTGTGCTACCACAAATAACACTTTATGTTATGTTCCCTGCTTAAATTAAATCCATATCAGATCCTGCTAAGAATATTGATAATTTTCCTCTTGCTGGTTTTAAGGAAGTTGCTATTTTGTGCTCCCCTAATGCCTTTTGAGAAGTGACTACATCTTTCTGTGGAAACTTGAAAATAACAGCTGACCTAAGTCCCTTGTTCAGATGAAGCCATTCAACATGAAAGATCTAAACTCAGACAGCTGAAGTGTGGCAGAATCTTAAGTTGAAAAGCCAGGCCTGTGATGAAAGTATCTGGTGATATTATTTTAATGTGCCTTTAGCTATAAAACTTCCAATCCTTTCTTTACACACTGCAGTACCTGTTTTCCTGTATGCAGCACATAGGATCACAGAATACCAGATCAAAAGGGACCTCAAGGACCATCTGATGCAACCTTTCCTGGGAAAAGCACAGTCTAGATAAGATGGCCCAGCACCCTATCCAGCTGGATCTTAAAAGTGTCCTTTTTTTTTTTTAGTCACTCTAAGGCTGCTACTGGCAGCTTTCAGGTTTTAGAGAGAACAGGATAACTTTTTCTAACATAAATTCTAAAGCTTTGACAGTTCTGCTGCAAGTTCTAATTTCATTACATTTAATTCCTAATTATCCTAGTGAGTTTAACACCCTGATCTCTGTATCAGAGTCAGGATTGTACCCAAGGCTCATACATTTCCAGGAGAGTAAGAAGAGAGAAAGGCTCAGAGGGGATCTGACACCGAGACAACCCACATTCCACAGCACTGCTGTATCCCTGATCTGCAACTTCATGAAATACTATCATTTCAAGGGAGTTTTTAATTCAGATTTACAGCAGGGTTTGTCTCACAGCTCTGGCACCTACATGTTAATAGCACCTTCTCTTTAAACCCACCGTGTTCCATCAATCTTAACTATCTTCCATGTTCAGGCTGCAATGAGTTTTACTGCAGCTCGCTGCACTGCAAGGATTAACTCCTGACAACACAAAGCACTGCACAACAGTTCTGCATATGCAATTAACACTTCACTACAGAGCTGACCTAAACACAGGAAATCATAGAACAATTAAGGTTGGAAAAGACCCCTAAGATCATCAAGTCCAATCATCAACCCAACACTACCATGATCATTAAACCATGTCCTGAAGTGCCACATCCACTCATTTTTTGAACCCCTTCAGGGATGGTAACTCCACCACCCATTCCACTGTCTAACCACTCTCAGTGAAGAAATTCTTCCTAATATCCAATCTAAAGGTCCCCTGGTGCAGCTTCAGCCCATTTCCTCCCACCCTATCACTAGTTACTTGGGAGAAGAGATCAACACCCACCTCACTCTAACTTCTTTTCAAGTAGTAGTAGAGAGCAATAAAGTCTCCTCTTAGCCTCCTCTTCTCCAGGTTAAACAACCTCAGTTCCCTCAGCTGCTTCACATAAGCCACGTTCCCCAGACCCCTCACCAGTTCCACTGTCCTTCTCTGGGCCCACTCCAGTGCCTCAGTGCCTTTCTTATACAGCAGCACCCAAAACTGAAGCTAGGACTCAAGCTGCAGCCTCCTCTTCTGGTGACTGCTTGCCCAATATAGAACAATATTACCATTCTCAGGCAGACCAACAGCCAGGTCTCTCCCTCTCATTTTAAATCATATATAAACAATCCAAACCACCAAACCACTGGAAGGAGGAATAAATAAATGCATTCACTCACAGCATAGGATGCAAAGAAGGGAGTAAGCAAGCTAGCAAAGGGAGATGGAATTAGCCAGGCCATAAGTCAAATTATGCAGTAGAGACTCATCTTTCTCCCCACCACTGGGATCTCCACTTGCTATGACCAGTCATGAAGCCTTTCTGACAACCAAAATCCCCACACAACACATCCATCATACAAGCAGAGTCAGCTCTTATAGAGGTGGCTTCTTGCCCCACCTCCAAGTTCATGTGGAAGGTGGGGGCACCTGGTGGTGATCTCCTCATCAGTGCCCACCCAAGGCTGGCCAGACCCTCAGTGAAAACCAGTCAGGAGGGTCTTTCTTGCCTAGCTGTGGACATCATCCATATGCCAACCCTTATTTTGTATATGTAGCAAATAGGTAACCCATCCATAATGCTACTCAAGATAACAAAGCCAGTCAAGCTCTGTGTTGCTGGCAAACTGAGCCAAAGTGAAATGTGGTGATCCTGGGAGGTGCCACATATCCCCATAAAGAAAATAAGTGATGGGTGAAGTCTGGAGAAGCAAAGATTTTACATCACAGGGATGGTGTCCTGGGTAGAACAATCAAGGCAAAGAAATATTGGGCCCTCAGGACTGAGCTGCCTTCTGCAACAAGCAGCAGCACAGGCTGTATTTATTACACCAGGTACAGATCTAGCCAAGAGCAACTGTTAGATTTTTGCCTGAATATAAATTTCCAAACATATGGAATGAGACATATAGGTATGGCTCTTCTTTCCAGACCTCTAGTCTTTACCTAAGAGAAAGAGGACTGGTGTTGTATTGTTAGCCTTCCTCTTCTCTGTTAAAATTCACTTGCTACACTGAGGATAAACTATAGGTGCTTGTGACTGGTATCCCAAACTACTTTAACTTTTTTCATTGGAAGAACCCTATTGTACTATTTTTTATCTTGAAATGCTTTATCTTGCTTCCAGAAAACTTTTTATTGCCATACAAATTCAAAACCTGCCCATAGCCAAAAGGATCTAAGCTGAAATCTCAGCAAAGTTCAGTCAAATGGATTGGCTACACTGAGAAGCAAGAGCCTTGTAAAGAAGGAGCTGCCAGCAGGCTGAAACAGCACCATCCCTGCTTCCTCCTCAAAACTCTTGTATCCCTTGTTGCAGTTCCATTACAGCTGCTGTGTTTCTAACTAAATCACCACCACCAAAAATGTGCAGAATTCTTCCATTACAGAGCTCCAGTCCATTTGTTAGCTTTACAGAATTTAATGTCAGACTGCAATTGCTTTAACTATCAGCATTTAGTTGGCCAGTTGTTTAGAACACCCATTGTTCAAAGATCCTTTTTAGTTTTCTGATTAGGAGTTTCAAGATATTTAAAAGTAGCTTTGCAGGAAATGTGTCCTGCAATACCATATTACCAGCTCCATTAGTTGTACTAAACACTGCATTGTAAATATTGAAAGCTGCCTTAAAGACCCCTTATGGTTCCAGCTACTTTGTATCTAACCCCTGTGAGAGTGTCTGCTACAGGATGTATAGGAAAGAATACCAAAGGAAAACAAATACATAACAATATTTCCTCTGTATGCCCATTAAATTTCCATTACTTTGTGGACAATGGTCTTCTTGATTCAAAAATGGTATCCTTGCATCTAACAGCTGCAAGGGATATTTCTTATTCTTCATTTCATTGCTTCATTTCATTGCTTCTTTACTACTGTAAGGTCAGCCTTGGTTTATATCCCATGCCTCTTTTCTGCACATTAGATTTTCTATTTTTATAGCTTCCCAGAAGAAGCTAACAGCAAAGTAATTTCTTCCTTTCCCTGCTGTTATTTTCTTGTCTAACAAGCTCTATTCTTTCATCTTTCAGTTACCTTCCTTGCCATCTCTTGATTTCTCCACAATACCCTCATCTCTCTCCAGACAAGATCTCAAGTTTTTCAAGGAAAAAAAAATATGTGTTCATCCTACATTCTTTAATATGGATATTCTGCCCCTACATTTTTCAGTGTTCCAGCCTGTTCCTTCAGTGTTCTGCCTCAGCTATCTAATGATGAGTTAGACTCAAAACTCATCAATTTTACTCACATCATTACTTTTTAAGTAAGCTTATCCAGACTCTACATCCTGAAATTCTGTACTCAAATGTTTTAAGCTTTATTCTGCAATCATCAATATAAGGAATTGAAAGTGAAAAGAATACCTTAAAGACAGCTGAAAGTCTAAACTCACCCATAATGCTTGACAATATTATGCCCCTTTTCTTGCTTCAGGCATTTCTCTTCTCACTTATTCTTATCAGGTTTGTGTTTGAATTTTAAGTACCTGTCTTCTCTGCCTTTGCTGCCTTGGAGTGAAAATAACAAGAGTTGCAGTAATCTCTCTGTCACCTTCTTGTTTGTTTATGTCCTTCAAACTGTAAACACTCCAGGGCAATGTAATCCTTCTTACTGTGTTCTAGGGTAGAGCACTAGGGGCTCCTAATCCCCAGGTGAACACCTGTATCAAAAGGAGCATTTTCTTTAACTGAATCCTATTGAGTATAAACATATTTTATCTTTATTTCCTCCATGTCATTCCTCTCCTTCATACAACGAAATGTGGGGGTTGCCGTTTTTATTTGAAGGCAGAACTTCATGCTGGCAGCAGCGCCAGGAGAAATTTTCTCGACACTGTTTCTTGGCGCTTTGGTGCTTCCCAAAATCTCCTGTTCTCCACGAGCTGCTGTTTGAGCCTTTGACACCAACGAGGCCTGAAGGACTGCCCAGGCTCCCTCCTTTCTCTTCGGTGAGAGAGGCGAGCTGGCCAGGTGGCTCGCTGCGGAGCTGGCCCCTG
>NW_008628835.1:0-3229 GCF_000691845.1 Merops nubicus
CTGCTACAGGCCACCTAACCAGGAAGATAGAGTGCAGGATACACTCTACAAAGAGATAGGAGCAGTTTTGTATTGACAGGCCCTGGTTCTCATGGGGGATTTCAACCACCCTGACATCTGTTGGACAGACACCACATCAGGACACCAGCAATCCAGAAGGTTCCTGAAATGTATTCTCGATGACTTCCTTCTCCGAGTGGTAGAGGCACCAATCTCCGAGTGGTAGAGGAACCAGTGAAAAAAGCTTGCTATCCTGGACCTCCTTCTCACCAACAAGGAGGGGTTGGTGGCTAGTGTGAAGGTCAAGGGTAGCCTTGGCTGCAGTGACCATGAAATGGTGGAATTCAAGATCCTTAGCACAACCAGGAGGGCACACAGCAAGCTCACTACTCAGGACTTCAGAAGAGCAGAGTTTGACCTCTCCAGGGATCTGCTTGGCAGAGTACCGTGGGACAAAACCCTGGCGGGGACAGTGGCCCAAGAAAGCTGGTCAATATTCAGGGACCACCTCCTCCAAGTCCAGATGCAATGCATCCCAAAAAAGAGGAAGGCAGGCAAGAATGCCAGGAGGCCTGCCTGGATGAACAAGGAGCTCCTGGACACACTCAGATGCAAAAAGAGAGTCTACAGAGAGTGGAAGGGCAGGTAGCCTGGGAGAAATACAAAGAAATTGTCTGAGCAGCCAGAGACCAGGTTAGGAGAGCTAAAGTCCAGATAGACTCATATCTGGCCAGGGATAACAAGGATAACAAAAAAAAAAAACTTCTACAGGAATCAGCGATAAAAGGAAGGTTAAGGAAGATGTGGGTCCTCTCTGGAAGGAAAAAGGAGACCTGGTCATGAGGGATATGGAGAAAGCTGAAGTACTCAATGACTTCTTTGCCTCAGTCTTCACCAGCAAGGGCTCCAGCCACACTATCCCAGTTGCAGAAGGCAAAGGCAGGGACTGCAGGAAGGATGATCTAACCACTGTAAGTGAAGATCAGGTATGAGACCATCTAAAGACTCTGAAGATGTAAAAGTCCATGGCACCTAACAAGATCCTGAGGGAACCGGCAGATGAAGTTGCTAAGGTGTTTTCCATATTTGAAAAGTCATGGCAGTCTGGTGAAGATCCCACTGACTGGAAATGGGGAAACATAACCCCTATCTTCAAAAAGGGAAAGAAGGAAGACCCAGACAACTACAGGCCAGTCAGTCTGACCTCTGTGCCTGGCCTCCCGAAGGCTCTGCTAGGGCCCATGGATAATGAGGAGGTGATTTGTAGCATCTGACACGGCTTCACCAAGGGCAAATCATGCCTGATGAATGTGGTGGCCTTTTATGATGGAGTTACAGCACTGGTGGATAAGGGAAGACCAACTGACATCATCTGCCTGGACTTGTGCAAAGTGTTTGACACTGTCCAGCATGCCATCCTGGTCTCTACATTGCAGATGAACCATTCAGTAGAAAAGGAATTGGCTGTGTGGCCCCACTCAAAGAGTTGTGGTCAATGGCTCGATGTCCAAGTGGAGTCCAATGTGATGTTCCTCAGGAATCAGTACTGGGACTGCTGCTGTTTCACACCTTTGTTGGTGATATGGACAGGGGAATTGAGGGCACCCTCAGCAAGTCTGCAGATGACAGCAAGCTGTGTGGTGCAGTTGACATACTGGGGGGAAGGGATCCATCCAGAGACCTTGACAGGCTTGAGAGATGAGATGGGGGGAAGGGATCCATCCAGAGAGACCTTGACAGGCTTGAGAGATGAGCCCATGTGAACCTCATGATGTTCAACAAGATCAAGTGCAAGGTCCTGCACCTGTCAGGGCAATTCCAAACACAAATACAGGCTGGGTGGAACATGGATTGAGAGCAGTCCTGAGGAGAAAGACTTGGGGGTGCTGCTTGATAAAAAGCTCAACATGAACCAACAATGTGCGAGTGCAGCCCAGAAAGCCGCAACTGTATCCTGGACTGCATCAAAAGCAGCATGGCCAGCAGGTTGAGGGAGGTGATTCTCTCCCTCTACACTGCTCTTGTGAGACCCCACCTGGAGTACTGTGTACAGTTCTGAAGCCCCCAACACAAGAAGGACATGGGCCTGTTTGAGCAGGTCCAGAGGAGGGCCATGAAGATGATCAGAGGGCTGGAACACCTCTCCTATGAGGACAAGATGAGAGAGTTGGGGATGTTCAGCCTAAAGATGAAAGGCTGCAGGAAGATTTTATTGGGGTCTTCTGGTATCTGAAGGGAGCTTACAAGAAAGCTAGGGAGCGACTTATTTATGAGGGCTTGTAGTGATAGGACAGGGGGTAATCAGTTTAAATTGGAAGAGGGTAAATTTAGATAGGATGTAAGGAACAACTTCTTCACTATGAGGGCAGTGAGACACGGGAAAAGGTTGCCCAGGAAAGTTGTCCATTCTAAATTACTTTTGACTCCAAGTGCCTAAATTTTACTGATACTGGGTTTAAACCTAACTATGCCAAAAACTCACTTGGGATTGAGTTTCCCACACCACAAAGCAAAGCAGAACTTTCCTACCTATCATCCACAACCAGCATTCACCATCTTCCTCTCCTCATTACAAAGCTAGCTCTCATGCCAGCCCATATAGTCTGACTGTACTAGCCACTTCCTACCCTTGAGCTCAGGAGCTGGACAGTTAAGATGTTCCACTATTCCAAGCTTATGAATCACCAGATCCTTGAGTGAGGAGTGCTCAGAAGCTGCAATTTCCCAGCAACTCCGTCAACAGACAAGAAAAAATTACATCTGAACTCGTAAAAAGAAAAAATCAAAAAACATTACTGACACAGAACAGAACAAAATGTCCTCCTAAAGCAACTATGTCACAGCCCTTACTCTGTGGCTAAGTGAAGTAAAACAGGATTAGAAACATAGAATCAGTATGGTTGGAAAGGACCTACAGGATCAATAAGTCAACCTTCCTCACAGCCTTTCCTTATCCACTAGACCATAGCCTCAAGTGCTGCATCTACTCATTCGTTGAACACCTTCAGGGATGTTGACTCCACCACCTCCCTGGGCAGCCCATTCCAGTGCCTCACCACTCTCTCAGGGAAGAAATTCTTCCTAATATCCAATCGAAATCTCACCTCATGCAACTTGAGGCCATTTCCTCTTGTCCTATCATAAGTAATCTGGGAGAAGAGACCAACACCAGCTTCTCTACAACCTGCTTTTAGGTAGCTGTAGAGAGCAATAAGGTCTCCTCTCAGTC